>NC_091980.1:3220445-3226663 GCF_044704955.1 Pristiophorus japonicus | reverse complement strand
GACAAGACCGAAGAAAGGAATAATCACGATTAGAAAAAGGTTAATAATTGCGAAAGGCAGAAAGCACTGATTAGACCTCGAGGTCCAACATTATTAAGAAGAGATCAATGTTCTTTCGGAGTCATTCATTGTGTGAATTTTTTTCATTCGCTCTCGGGATGTGGGCATTGCTGACAGCCGGCATTAATTGCCCGTCCCCAGTTACCCGCGAGAATCATCGAACGGGTACAGCACAGCAGGAGGCCATTCGGCCCGTCGAGCCTGTGCCGGCTCTCTGCAGGAGCCCCTCAGCCAGTCCCCCTCCCCCGCCCTTTCCCCGGAGCCCTGCAATTGTTTTACCTTCAGGGACTTATCCAACTCCCTATTGAAAGCCGCGATTGAGTCTGCCTCCACCACCCTCTCAGGCAGCGCATTCCAGACCACTCGCTGCGTAAAAACGTTTTCCCTCGTGTTACAGAGCTGGAGAGAGAGGATGCCCTAGAGAGGTCACAGACATAATCTAGATGGCTGGAGTTAAGAAACAATCGAGGTGCTATTACCCTATTGGTCTATTCTATAGACCCAAATAGTGGGAAGGATATAGAGGAGAACATTTGCGGAGAAATTACAGAGAGGTGCAAGAACTATAGAGCAGTGATAATGGGGGACTTCAACTATCCGAATATAGACTGGGATAGTGATAGTGTAAAGGGCAGAGAGTGAGGAGAATTCCTGAAGTGTGTTCAGGAGAACTTTCTCGATCAGTACGTTTCCGGCCCGACGGGGGAGGAGGCATTGCTGGATCTGGTCCTGGGGAATGAGCTGGGTCAAGTGGAACAAGTGTCAGTAGGGGAACATTTAGGGAATAGTGATCATAGTATCATAAGGTTTCCATTGGCTATGGATAAGGACAGGGAGTAATGTTTAACTGGGGGAAGGCCACTTTCAGTGGGATGAGATGGATCTGGTCCGGGGTAAACTGGAATCAAAGATTGGCGGTGTTGTAGAGAGTAGAAATATATATATAGACTTAGGCATTAGGCACCTGCTGGATATTTAAAACTCACATAAGCTTAAATGGACACACACATAAAATGGCTGCCCAGGCATTATGGGAAATCAGGTAGTCAAACTGTGAACTGTTGAACGTTCACTGACCGAGCAATAACCCTGTGAGGCCCACTGTAGGAATGCCTGGGAAGACAGAGATAAGAAGGAAACCATCTCCTGTGAACAAGGCCATAAACCAATTAATTCCCCAGGAAGAAAGATAAGAGGGAAACCATTTGCTGTAAACAAGGCTATATACCAATTATTTCTCCCAGATGAAAGAACTAGGGAGAGAACCTATAAAGCCATCGATCAGCCCAAGCTGACAATAACCGAACATATGGTTCCCTGGATACTAGGAGAATTCTATTGGGTTAAAAGAACCTATATGTAATCTATAATCGTTGTGATTGGCTTGTGTCCAGCCGTGATGGGCTGTGTAACTGTAGTAAACTGTTTTGTAACTGTTGTGAAACATATAAAGGTGCATGTAACTCTTTGTTCTGTGGAGAGAAACCTGGATACGGTCCTGTGTGTTTCCTCCCCGCTGAGCGTTATTAAATGCCGCCAGGCATTGGAACCGACCCTGAGTGTTGAGTGATTCTTCTAAGAAAACACTAACGCTAACAATGGCGTAGTCGACGGGATTTCCCGGAGTCGCTGGACGCCCTTGGAAAAAACCCGGGTGAGTATAAAAAACAATTTTTAAGTATAAAGGGTGCGGAAGGTGGAAGCTGGTTGATCGACATGAGGAGACGGTCTAATATCTCAAACGCCTAGCCTGAGCCTGAATTAAGAGGACTTTTGTCCCACGTGACGGCCAGGAACCAAGTAGGCGTAGGGAACACACTTAGACCGTGGGATCGTGATACCGAGAGACATCTTTCGGACCCAGTAGTGTAATTTGAAATACCCCGGGGTAGAACCAAGCGGTGTACAGCGGCTAACGGAATCCAAACCTGTGAACAGGGTCGGACCAACGGGTTGAGCGGTGGTAGGTAGTCGTTAAGGATACGTAGAGCACTGCGGGAATTGCTTAAACGCGTTTTAAGAATTGTATAAGTTTGTGTAACAGCAGAACTTGTGACCTGACAGTAGCCAAGAGACAGTTTACTACAAGTCGCGCTAGAAAGAAAGCGGACCTCTGAGAGTAGATTCCTAACGGTACTAGTCCTACCCAGGAATGGCCATGAAAACAAGTAAACTCGAGTGGGGACCAGAAGGGTCGCTTACCCGCCACCTGGCGGAAAAACAAAAGAAGCTAATTGAAAAAATGATTAAAGCAGGGTGGAATCCTCAGGAACTAGTTATGTGAGGAATTATTTAGATAAAACTACGAATTCCCTGAAAGGTCATGGATCCAAAAATAGAGCCGGCCAAAACAAGAAGAGAGACTGTTGTAAATGTCTGATCGTTGAGTGAGAAGTGCCTGTGTGATTTTTGACTGCAGAATGAATTTTTTATGTTTTCATGTTCCGAAAGTCTGGTTGGAAGAGGAATGCAAGTGTCTGTCTATTTTAGAAACAGAGTGAAAGTCTTTTTTTAACCCTTTGTAATGTTGTCCTGTATGTGGGAAGTTTTAAGAAATTTAAGTTCGAAACGCAGGTGTGGATTTATTCGGATGATAAGTTACGGAGCTAGGAAAATAAACAAATAAAGAATAGGTTTGTTGAGCAAAATATTTATTTGACATGCTCACTTACTTGCCGAAAGAAAACATGCAATGATTGATTGGGTTGAAAGACATAAATTTAGTCTCGGAATGAGATAAAGAATGCTTTAAAAAAAAAGAGCTTCTAAAAAAACAGTTTTAAATAAAGATTGAAATTACAAAGTTTGAATTGGGATTTTGAGATATTCAGAGAAGGCACAGGAAATACTGAGGTGGATTTAAAAAAAAAGAAAAAGATTAAATTAAATCTGATCAGGTCAAACTCCTGGGCAAGTGGCGAGCTATCTGTGAAGGTGTAAAAGGAACTTTTGGAAAATGTTAAAAACAGCAAGCTTTAGTAACGACTTTGAAACTGGAGCATTTTGAGATAACGAAAGGCAGCACTCAAACTCTCAAAGCCGGACTCCATTCCAGTTATGGAGAAAAAGAAAAAGATAAAGACGCCACTTTGAAAGTAAACAAATGATTTTAAATTAACAACTTTATGGAGTTACGAACCCTCCGTGTAAAATACAAAACCTAACTTGAAGAAAGAAAAAAAAGATGTAACGGACTAAATGGAAAAAGACATAACTTACTAAATACTAGTTGATGTTTGCTGTGAAAAAGATATTGGTTTAATTCGAAGAAAAAAAAAATTTGGAATAAGTAAAAAACACTCTACATGGATTCGAATTTTAAATTATGAAAAAGTTTCAATGCAGTTTGAAAAGATTTCCAAAATGGACAGTGTTTATCAAAAAAGTCTCGAACAGTCTAAACAAGCAGGAGGGTTTTGAAGATAACGAGGAGGAAGAGAGAAATAAAAAAAAACAGAATTGAATTTCAGTAAACAAAATTGCTATTGTATGTGTGGTCTTGTTTTAAAACCATTAAAAAAAAAATTATTTGGCAAGTACTTGAATTAGAAGTTAAGAAAACATTGGAGTTTACTCTAATGATTTATGCTGTTTTTAACGGATTCCTAATTTCGAAGCCAGTTTTGAAGGCACAAAGACTTTTTTTTCAGATGATTACGTGAAGTCACGTAATGACATCAGGTCTTCTTACAAACCTGGAAAGGAGTTAACCCTTTCCATTGACAGCCGTTTTATACTGAACATTATTAATTTGGATTTCTTAATAGAAAAAAAAAGACTCACCTAACAGAGGAAACAAAAATAAAAACAGAACTAGCTTATGTAATAATACTTGCCTGATACAATAAAGAAATAGATACTCAATAAAACAAATTGAAGAGTTAAAAGCTAAGATAAACAGGCTGGAAGAGATAACGGGTCTAGACGGATAGTGCAGTGCGCAGCCATAGCACCATCACCTCTGGCAATAGAGCCAATGTACCCCACAGTGGGTAGGTGTAGTCCACAAACCCAACCTAACGGTAAAGCAGACAGCGATGTTTGGAGGAATAGCTTTGGCCTTGGTCATAATAGGAGTTTGGGTAATATTTAAGTGGGTAAAGACACGGACGCACGCCCTACAGATTCAGCTCGAAATGGTTCGATTATAACCTTGTCCTTCTGATTTTGCAGGGTGACAGGGACACTCGTAGAGCAAAAAACTTAACCCCTGGTGACGACCAGGCCGTCTGTTTAAAATTACAGATAATACTTACCGGAATGGGAATACGAAAGGCGCTACTCGTAATATGGATAGCCCTGCGACATGCACGTACCCTGGGCAACACCGACGGACAGCAGAGCACGCTGGAAATAAACAACTATATGAACTATGGAGTCTTGTTTAATTTAACGGACGGAATGTGCATCCCAGCAGCCAAGGACTGGAGCAAGGACAGGACTTATTTTAATGCATGGTTACAAGTGAATCCTAATAAGAATCCTAATAAGAATAAGAGTATGTGTACAGTGCTCCACGGATATAAGGAGCAGATGCATTAAACGGAGGGATGTCAAAGGGCCTGATGAATGTACTTTCGGCATAATTTGCGCGCCTCCGGGACAATCCCAGCAATCAGTCATCCGCAAGAAGGGAATGGGGCTGTGTGGGTATTACGAGAAGGCGGGGGCGGCTGCAATATAATTGTATGTATGTTTCTCACCCCCTCCGACACCGCGCCCCATAAGAATCACTACATTGCCCGAAAAACTGCCTTGTCCCATAACTACGAAGGGACCAGAGAATGGGATTGCAATGTACAACGAAGGGGAATTATTGTATGATAATGTTAAACATGAAATTGTGCCTGTTCTGATCAATATTTCAGGCATCCAGATGCCGGAATATTGTACCGAACAGTCAAGGAAGATGTACAATGTATTAAGTAAAGTCGTAATGCAGCAGGCTGCCGATGCCATGGGTGCCAGTAAGTTCCGGGGACAGGGGTTAGCACCCAGGGTGAAGAGGGAAATAGTAAATGATGTTGCTACCGTTTTCAATACAGGAACCTCCGTAGTGAACTCGATAGACATACAAGGGTTAAATGAGAGGGTAGAACAGCTTAAAGGGGTGATGAAGGGGTTATTGGAGAGGGTGGAGCAAAACCAGGAAGACCAGGCCAACCTAGGAAAGGAGGGTGCCGAAATCCAGTTGGATGGCATCTCAGTCCTGGAAGCTCACGCTAAAACCATCAATCACCTCATTGATAGAGAACAAGAAGATACAATAAAGCAAAGACAGGGGCAACTCTGTCATGCTTATGGTCTGTGGATGGTGGGACAGATCCGCCACAACCTCGACCAGATCCAACGCGGGGAAGTACCCGATTGGATAGACAGTTCACATTTAGCTCAGTTGGCGAACCAAAGGGGGACACTGGATAATTGTACTCTGAAGGGACTGACCCGAGTATACCCCACAATTCCAGATTGCCAGATGGGTAGGACTACCGGGATAGGGATAGTCCTGTTGATCCCTATAGCAACGCCGGACTCAGGGCCGTTCCCCTTATACCAACTAGAGAATATCGGAGTAATACGGGAAAATGTCTCCATACGCTACTACCTAACCACCACCTCTGCCGTTCGTCGAAACAACATACTTACTGGGATTTCCCGAGCAGATTGCAAGCAAAAGGGGGGAAATCACAGTATGCCCTCACCCGGTGGGCCGAGGTGAACTAGACGAGTGCGGGTTTAACCGAACCAACGGGTGTGTACTAGAAATAGTGCCCGCACACATGCACTTCGCGAGGGCAGGCTACGGAGGGAGGGGAAGATACTGCGTCTCTACTACTGAGCGTTCATACCAGTATAATGACCTACAGTGCCCTATACCGCAGCCAAACTTTTGCTTTACACCACTACGACCTGTCGCGATCGGGCAAGCGCATATCACCCAGGTTAGGCGCAGGAAGTCCGAAGTTATTGAAGTAACTGATCAGCTCCATGATCATTTGCAGGATTATGACGAGCCAGAGCAGGTCCCTATCCCACATCTAACCGAAGTATTATGGGAGTTGAGGCTCAGAGTGGGTCAATCTGTAAAACTCTATCACCAGCTACAAACTAAAATCAAAGAACTGGAAGAAGATACCGAGGTAGACTTACAAAGTCAG
>NC_091980.1:3122945-3215445 GCF_044704955.1 Pristiophorus japonicus | reverse complement strand
AGTGCAGCACTCCCTCAGCACTGCCCCTCCGACAGTGCAGCGCTCCCTCAGTACTGCCTCTCCGACAGTGCAGCACTCCCTCAGTACTGCCCCGCCGACAGTGCAGCTCTCCCTCAGCACTGCCCCTCCGACAGTGCGGCGCTCCCTCAGCACTGCCCCTCCGACAGTGCAGCACTCCCTCAGTACTGCCTCTCCGACCGTGCAGCACTCCCTCAGTACTGCCCCTCCGACAGTGCAGCGCTCCCTCAGTACTGCCTCTCCGACAGTGCAGCACTCCCTCAGCATTGCACTGAGAGTGTCAGCCTAGATTTTTGTGCTCAGGTCCCTGGAGTGGGACTTGAATCCACGACCCTCTGACTGAGGCGAGGGTGCTGCCCCCTGAGCCACGGCCGACAGTGGAGATCAGCAGTGGCCCAGGTTCCATCGTGAGTTAGCCAGGGAGCCAGGTCAGACCCAACACTGAGCCTCTGCTCCTGGGCTTGTGAGGGGGAAATGATATCCAGGGCTCAGGCTGATGATCCGTGTGGTGTGTGCGCGAGCAGTCACTGTGCTGGTCGCGGGGGCCGGGGGTGTGCCGGGCGACCAGTGGGGAGTGTCTCCCCTCCTGACTCCCCAAAGCCTCTCCACCATCTACAAGACACAAGTCAGGAGTGTGATGGAACACTCCCCACTTGCCTGGATGGTGCAGCTCCAACAACACTCGAGAAGCTCGACACCATCCAGGACAAAGCAGCCGCTTGATTGGCCCCCCATCCACCACCTTCAACACTCACTCCCTCCACCACCGGCGCCCCCTGGCTGCAGTGTGCACCATCTACAAGATGCACTGCAGCAACTCGCCAAGGCTTCTTCGGCAGCACCTCCCAAACCCGCGACCTCTACCACCTAGAAGGACAAGGGCAGCAGGCGCATGGGAACACCACCACCTCCACGTTCCCCTCCCAGTCACACACCATCCCGACTGGGAAATATATCGGCCGTTCCTCCATCGTCGCTGGGTCACAATCCTGGAACTCCCTCCCTAACAGCACTGTGGGAGCACCTTCACCACACGGACTGCAGCGGTTCAAGAAGGCGGCTCACCACCACCTTCTCAAGAGGCAGTTAGGGATGGGCAATAAATGCCGGCCTGGCCAGCGACGCCCACATCCCAGGAACGAATAAAATAATACCACCCCCTCCCCCATCCCCACCCCCAACACACCCACCCCCAGGCCCCCACCCCCCAGGCCCCCGGTGGTAAACCCACTGGTGTTTGGATGAATCCAGTGTGAACACATTCCCTCCAACGTTCCCGTCACCCTGCTCGTGGGCGCACAGCGCGGTTACAGCACGTAACGTTCGTTCACACAACCGCTTGTTAAAGGAGGCACAGGGTTCACGACCCTCACAGTGACCCCTCACCTCAGCTTTCCGGATGCTCTCCTTGACCTCGTCCATCTTTGCCTCGATGCTCACTGCCTCTTCGTCGGACAACAGCTTCCTTCGCTGCTCTAAGTTGTGCAAAACCTGAAAGGGAAGGTCGAGTGGGTCAGATCGGAGAGTGCGTGGGGAGAGAGCATGGGGAGAGAGCGTGGGGAGAGTGCGTGGGGAGAGAGCGTCGGGAGAGAGTGCGTGGGGAGAGAGCGTCGGGAGAGAGTGCGTGGGGAGAGTGCGCGTGGGGAGAGAGTGCGTGGGGAGCAAGTGTGTGGGGAGAGAGTGCATGGGGAGAGAGTGTGGGGAGAGAGCGCGTGGGGAGAGAGTGCGTGGGGAGAGAGTGCGTGGGGAGAGAGTGCGTGGGGAGAGAGTGCGTGGGGAGAGAGCGTCGGGAGAGAGTGCGTGGGGAGAGTGCGCGTGGGGAGAGAGTGCGTGGGGAGCGAGTGTGTGGGGAGAGAGTGCGTGGGGAGAGAGTGTGGGGAGAGAGCGCGTGGGGAGAGAGTGCGTGGGGAGAGAGTGCGTGGGGAGAGAGTGCGTGGGGAGAGAGTGTGTACGGAGAGAGTGCGTGGGGAGAGAGTGCGTGGGGAGCATGTGTGGGGAGAGAATGTGTGGGGAGAGAATGTGTGGGGAATGTCTGTGGGGAGAATGTGTGTGGGGAGAGTGTGTGGGGAGAGTGTGTGTGTGGGGAGTGCTTGTGGGGAGTGTGTGTGTGGGGAGTGTGTGGGGAGAGTGTGTGGGGAGTGTGTGTGGGGAGTGTGTGTGGGGGGAGTGTGTGGGGGGAGTGTGTGTGGGGAGTGTGTGGGGAGTGTGTGGGGAGAGTGTGTGGGGAGAGTGTGTGGGGAGTGTGTGTGTGGGGAGAGTGTGTGGGGAGTGTGTGTGTAGGGAGTGTATGTGGGGAGAGTGTGTGTGGGGAGAGTGGGGAGTGTGTGTGGGGAGTGTGTGTGGGGAGAGTGTGTGGGGAGTGTGTGTGGGGAGTGTGTGTGGGGAGTGTGTGTGGGGAGAGTGTGTGTGGGGAGAGTGTGTGGGGAGAGTGTGTGTGGGGAGAGTGTGTGTGGGGAGAGTGTGTGGGGAGTGTGTGTGGGGAGAGTGTGTGTGGGGAGTGTGTGTGTGGGGAGTGTGTGTGGGGAGTGTGTGTGTGGGGAGTGTGTGTGTGGGGAGTGTGTGTGGGGAGTGTGTGTGGGGAGTGTGTGTGTGGGGAGAGTGTGTGTGGGGAGTGTGTGTGTGGGGAGTGTGTGTGGGGAGTGTGTGTGTGGGGAGTGTGTGTGGGGAGAGTGTGTGTGGGGAGTGTGTGTGTGGGGAGTGTGTGTGGGGAGTGTGTGTGTGGGGAGTGTGTGTGTGGGGAGTGTGTGTGGGGAGAGTGTGTGGGGAGTGTGTGGGGGGAGTGTGTGTGGGGAGTGTGTGTGGGGAGTGTGTGTGGGGAGTGTGTGTGTGGGGAGTGTGTGTGGGGAGAGTGTGTGGGGAGTGTGTGGGGGGAGTGTGTGGGGGGAGTGTGTGTGGGGGGAGTGTGTGGGGGGAGTGTGTGTGGGGAGTGTGTGTGGGGAGTGTGTGTGGGGGGAGTGTGTGGGGATTGTGTGTGTGGGGAGTGTGTGTGGGGAGTGTGTGGGGAGAGTGTGTGGGGAGTGTGTGTGGGGAGTGTGTGTGGGGGGAGAGTGTGGGGGGAGTGTGTGTGGGGTGAGAGTGGAGTTAAGGTACCAGTGTTGTGGTCCTCACGGCCCCCGATTGGGGAACGGGTATATTTCCGGCCAGTAAGTCAATGAGACATAAGAAGATCAGAAACAGGAGCAGGAGTCGGCCATTTGGCCCCTCGAGCCTGCCCGAGACGACAGCAGCGAAGAGTATTGAAGGGTGAAGGGACTCTCACTGACCCGATCGCCGTGGGCAATAACCTTGTGGCTATTGGCGAGTTTGGTCGCCCACTTGCGCGCCTCCTTGTCCAAACAGGTCTCTCCGTGTGTGCTGCCCAGCGCCATCTCCAACTGGCAAACCTACCGTGCGGTGAAGAACAGAGGGATTCGATTAGTAATCCGCAGGGCACACAACGCTGACTACTGGGGCTCTGTCACATTAGAACATCAGAAATAGGAGCAGGAGTCGGCCATTCGGCCTCTCGAGCCTGCTCCGACATTTAATAAGATCATGGCTGATCTGATCCTGGACTCAGCTCCACTTCCCCACCCGCTCCCCATAACCCTACACTCCCTTATCGCTCAAAAATCTGTCTATCTCTACCTTAAATATATTCAATGACCCAGCCTCCACAGCTCTCTGGGGCAGAGAATTCCACAGATTTACAACCCTCTGAGAGAAGAAATTCCTCCTCATCTCAGTTTTAAATGGGCGGCCCCTTATTCTGAAACTATGCCACCGAGTTCGAGATTCCCCCACGAGGGGAAACATCCTCTCTACATTCACCCTGTCAAGCCCCCTCAGAATCTTATATGTTTCAATATCACCTCTCATTTTCCTGAACTCCAATGCGTACAGGCCCAACCTACTCAACCTTTCTTCATAAGTCAACCCCCTCATCTCTGGAATCAACCGAGTGAACCTTCTCTGAACAGCCTCCAATGCAAGTATATCCCTCCTTAAATACGGAGACCAAAACTGCACGCAGTACTCCAGGTGTGGCCTCACCAATACCCTGTACAGTTGTAGCAGGACTTCTCTGCTTTTATACTCTATCCCCCTTGCAATAAAGGCCACCATTCCATTTGCCTTCCTGATTACTTGCTCTACCTGCCACATCCCAATATCTCTCCAGCTAAAACTTCCTTCCGGCATAAAAGCAATGAATCGCTTGGACTCTGATAAGATCTGATTGCACATCCTGTTAATAAGATTTTGAACCGACATCGTATCACACACCGTGTCTCACAGCCTACGGCAGACATGGTCTGTGATACGGTGTCGGTTCAGAATCTTATTAACAGAACCCGGGGATCGGAAGTTCAAACACCACCATTTGTTTAAACAAAGGGGACTACAGTGGGATGAGGGCAGAGTTGGCTAAAGTTGACTGGGAACACAGACTAAACGGTGGCACAATTGAGGAACAGTGGAGGACTTTTAAGGAGCTCTTTCATAGTGCTCAACAAAAATATATTCCAGTGAAAAAGAAGGGCGGTAAGAGAAGGGATAACCAGCTGTGGATAACCAAGGAAATAAAGGAGAGTATCAAATTAAAAACCAATGCGTACAAGGTGGCCAAGGTTAGTGGGGAAAATAGAAGATTGGGAAAATTTTAAACGACAGCAAAGAATGACTAAGAAAGCAATAAAGAAAGGAAAGATAGATTACGAAAGTAAACTTGTGCAAAACATAAAAACAGATAGAAAAAGCTTTTACAGATATATAAAATGAAAAAGAGTGACTAAAGTAAATGTTGGTCCCTTAGAAGATGAGAAGGGGGATTTAATAATGGGAAATGTGGAAATGGCTGAGACCTTAAACAATTATTTTGTTTCGGTCTTCACAGTGGAAGACACAAAAACCATGTCAAAAATTGCTGGTCACAGGAATGTGGGAAGGGAGGACCTTGAGACAATCACTATCACTAGGGGGGTAGTGCTGGACAGGCTAATGGAACTCAAGGTAGACAAGTCCTCTGGTTCTGATGAAATGCATCCCAGGGTATTAAAAGAGATGGCGGAAGTTATAGCAGATGCATTCGTTATAATCTACCAAAATTCTCTGGACTCTGGGGAGGTACCAGCGGATTGGAAAGCAGCTAATGTAACGCCTCTGTTTAAAAAAGGGGGCAGACAAAAGGCAGGTAACTATAGGCCAGTTAGTTTAACATCTGTAGTGGGGAAAATGCTTGAAGCTATCATTAAGGAAGAAATAGTGGGACATCTAGATAGGAATAGTGCAATCAGGCAGACGCAGCATGGATTCATGAAGGAGAAATCATGTTTAACTAACTTACTGGAATTCTTTGAGGATATAACGAGCATGGTGGATAGAGGTGTACCGATGGATGTGGTGTATTTAGATTTTCAAAAGGCATTCGATAAGGTGCCACACAAAAGGTTACTGCAGAAGATAGAGGTACGCGGAGTCAGAGGAAATGTATTAGCATAGATAGAGAATTGGCTGGCTAACAGAAAGCAGAGAGTCGGGATAAATGGGTCCTTTTCGGGTTGGAAATCGGTGGTTAGTGGTGTGTCACAGTGCTGGGACCACAACTGTTTACAATATACATAGATGACCTGGAAGAGGGGACAGAGTGTAGTGTAACAAAATTTGCAGATGACACAAAGATTAGTGGGAAAGCGGGTTGTGTAGAGGACACAGAGAGGCTGCAAAGAGATTTAGATAGGTTAAGTGAATGGGCTAAGGTTTGGCAGATGGAATACAATGTCGGAAAGTGTGAGGTCATCCACCTTGGAAAAAAAAACAGTAAAAGAGAATATTATTTGAATGGGGAGAAATTACAACATGCTGCGGTGCAGAGGGACCTGGGGGTCCTTGTGCATGAATCCCACAAAGTTAGTTTGCAGGTGCAGCAGGTAATCAGGAAAGCGAATGGAATGTTGGCCTTCATTGCGAGAGGGATGGAGTACAAAAGCAGGGAGGTCCTGCTGCAACTGTACAGGGTATTGGTGAGGCCGCACCTGGAGTACTGCGTGCAGTTTTGGTCACCTCACTTAAGGAAGGATATACTAGCTTTGGAGTGGGTACAGAGACGATTCACTAGGCTGATTCCGGAGATGAGGGGGTTACCTTATGATGATAGATTGAGTAGACTGGGTCTTTACTCGTTGGAGTTCAGAAGGATGAGGGGTGATCTTATAGAAACATTTAAAATAATGAAAGGGATAGACAAGATAGAGGCAGAGAGGTTGTTTCCACTGGTCGGGGAGACTAGAACTAGGGCGCACAGCCTCAAAATACGGGGAAGCCAATTTAAAACCGAGTTGAGAAGGAATTTCTTCTCCCAGAGGGTTGTGAATCTGTGGAATTCTCTGCCCAAGGAAGCAGTTGAGGCTAGCTCATTGAATGTATTCAAGTCACAGATAGATAGATTTTTAACCAATTAGGGAATTAAGGGTTACGGGGAGCGGGCGGGTAAGTGGAGCTGAGTCCACGGCCAGATCAGCCATGATCTTGTTGAATGGCGGAGCAGGCTCGAGGGGCCAGATGGCCTACTCCTGTTCCTAATTCTTATGCTCTTATGTTCTTATGTTCTTATGCAACGTGTGTGATTGGTCATTTATTCTGGTGGTCCATCAATGACCCTTCCCTCCATCACGAGGTCAGAGTTGGAGCAGGAACCTCGGGCTCAGGGTCACTGAGGACGTTGTCAATGATCTTACAGAATGGCCACCATCACCGCCCGAAGCGTAATCAGACCAGCGACAAGAACAGGGCGGAGATATGCTGCGGCTCGAGAAAGCTCTGTCAGACCGTTCCTGGAGTACCTGCATTCAGTTCTGGACCCAGTACCTCAGGGAGGATATGCTGGGCCAACAATTCTGGCCTCCCCGAGTCTGTACTGAGTTCCTACGGACCCGGAAAGGTATCGGAAATGCCGGTTTTTGCCGCGCAATGTGCATGCACTGGAAACGGGCTTTTCCGATCTGTCAAGTTTCTGGCTTAACAGGTCCTCCGCAGATCGGGAGCGAGGACACGTGTAAGTGCAAAGTTCCGATAGTTACGCTTACAAATGTTCTCAAAAATCTTGCGCCTGAAAAAGTGGGCGCATAGCCTACTTTTACAGGCGCAAGTGTTTTAAAAAACACAAAAACATATAGAAATTAAGTTATTACAACATATTTTATCATTAAAAACCCTCCCCACAACAGTAAGTTTATATGAAGAAACTTTTTTAAAAATCGGGAATTTTTTTTTAAGACATTAATAACTTTAATTTAAATGAATGTAGTGTAATTATTTTCTATTTTTTATTAGTGTTTTGGGCTCTATCACAATCACAGTAATAGGAGTTTAGGACCCTGCGGAACTCCTGTTACTATGATACTTTACCTGATTGGCTGCCCAGAGCCATGTGACTCCAGCTGTAGGCCTGCGCATGCGTCGACGTGCATGTGCTGTGACTGGAAGTCAGGAGAGGCCTCAGCATCGGAAAATCCAACGTGGGCAGCAGCTTAAGGTAGGCGCGTATTTTTTCTCCAAAATGCCCGCGGGAAGGACAGAACGGAATTTCAGGGCCATTGGTATTGGAGGGAGTGCAGCGTAGATTTATCCAAATGATACCCGGACTTCAAGGGTTAAGTTACGAGGAGAGATTACATACACTGGGGGTTCCCTGGAATGTAGAAGGTTATGGGCCGATCGGATCGAAGTGTTCAGGATATTAGGGGGAACAGAGGGTAGATCGAGAGAAACTATTCCCGCTGGTTGGGGAGTCCAGGATTAGGGGGACATAGTCTAAAAATTCGAGCCAGACCTTTCAGGAGTGAAATTAGGAAACACTTCTACACACACAGGGTGGGAGAGGTTTGGAACTCACATCCGCAAACAGTAATTGATGCCGAGTCAATTATAATTTCAAACCAGCGATTAATAGCTTTCTGTTAACCAAAGGTACTAAGGGATATGGGGCAAAGGCGGGTGGATAGAGTTAGGTCACAGATCAGCCGTGATCTCATTGACTGGAGGAACAGGCTCGAAGCACTGAATGTGGGCATCACTGGCAAGGCCGGCATTTATTGCCCATCCCAAGTTGCCCTCAAGAAGGTGGTGGTGAGGAAAGACATTCTTGTTATTGAGGGAGTGCAGCGAAGGTTCACCAGACTGATTCCCGGGATGGCGGGACTGACATATGAGGAGAGACTGGATCGACTGGGCTTATACTCACTGGAGTTTCGAAGGATGAGAGGGGATCTCATAGAAACATATAAAATTCTGACGGGACTGGACAGGTTAGCTGCAGGAAGAATGTTCCCAATGTTGGGGATGTCCAGAACCAGGAGACACAGTCTAAGGATAAGGGGTAAGCCATTTAGGACCGAGATGAGGAGAGACTTCTTCACCCAGAGAGTGGTGAACCTGTGGAATTCTCTACCACAGAGAGTTGTTGAGGCCAATTCACTAAATATATTCAAGAGGGAGTTAGATATGTCCCTTATGGCTAAAGGGATCAAGGGGTATGGAGAGAAAGCAGGAAAGGGGTACTGAGGGAATGATCAGCCATGATCTTATTGAATGGCGGTGCAGGCTCGAAGGGCCGAATGGCCTACTCCTGCACCTATTTTCTATGTTTCTATGTTTCTATGTGAGTCGCCTTCTTGAACTTTTGTTCTTTTTGTAGCGGTTTGGTACGACTCAATAACTCGTTGGGCCATTTCAGAGGGGCAGAGGGCACATTGCTGTGAGTCTGGAGTCACATATAGGCCCAGACCGGGTAAGGGCGGCAGATTGCCTTCCCTAAAGGGACATTAGTGACCCAGATGGGTTTTTACGACAATCCGGTAGTTACATGGTCACCATTACTGACACTGGATTTTTATTCCAGATTTATTGAATTAACTGAATTTAAATTCCCCAGCTGCCGTGCTGGGATTGGGACTCACGTCTCCGGATCATTACCGGTTCTGTGACTTAACCACGAGGCTACGGTACACTATGGCGCAGGAGGGGAGCAGAGGAGAGTAAACAGGCAGGAACTCGTTCTATTCCCCCCCCACCCCCCCACCAACTCCCCAATCCCTACCCCCCACCCCAACCACCCCCATCCCCCGCTCACCCCACCCCACCCAAACCCCCCCCCACCCCAAAACACCCCCATCCCCCACACCCCACCCCACCCAAACCCCCCCCCACCCCAAAACACCCCCATCCCCCACACCCCCCACTCCACCCAAACCCCCCCCACCCCAAAACACCCCCATCCCCCACACCCCCCACTCCGCCCAAACCCCCCCACCCCAAAACACCCCCATCCCCCACTCACCCCACCCCACCCAAACCCCCCCACCCCAAAACACCCCCATCCCCCACACCCCCCACTCCGCCCAAACCCCCCCATCCCAAAACACCCCCATCCCCCACACCCCCCACCCCACCCAAACCCCCCCACCCCAAAACACCCCCATCCCCCACACCCCCCACCCCACCCAAACCCCCCACCCCAAAACACCCCCATCCCCCACACCCCCCACTCCGCCCAAACCCCCCCACCCCAAAACACCCCCATCCCCCACACCCCCCACTCCGCCCCCACCCATTGCCGGCTCACCTTGTCTGAACCGGCCGGCTGGAACAGGAACGCCGAGACCTCAGTAAACACCGGATTGTCCCGCAGGAATAACTGAAGGTCGCACTCGCGGGAAATCTGCGATTGAAACACAAGAGAGCGCTCAGTGCGTGTACAGCGGAAGGAGCGTGCGGCAAACCAGTCCCACCCTCCCCTTCCCTCAACCACTGTCTGTCCCACCTGTGACAGAGACTGGAATTCCCGTATCGGACTGTTCAGTCACCTGAGAACTCACTTTTGGAGTGGAAGCAAGTCTTCCTCGATCCCGAGGGACTGCCTGTGATGATGATGTACTGTACTTGGAGCTGAAGGGATTGAGAGTCGGAATCGCAAAGGTATTTACACCGAGTGTCGTTACCTCCCTCAGACGCCCAAAACGCCTCGCCCTCGATGAATGGCCTTCAGGCACAGGGACCCTCATTAGGGAGGCGAATCAGGCGGCCATTTTGCACACAGCAAGATCCCACAAACAGATACGAGTTGAGACTTGAGCACAAAATGCAGGCCAACATTCCCGGGGTAGTACTGAGGGAGTGCCGCACTGTCGGAGGGGCAGTACTGAGGGAGTGCCGCACTGTTGGAGGGGCAGTACTGAGGGAGTGCCGCACTGTCGGAGGGGTAGTACTGAGGGAGTGCCGCACTGTCGGAGGGGCAGTACTGAGGGAGCGCCGCACTGTCGGAGGGGCAGTACTGAGGGAGTGCCGCACTGTCGGAGAGGCAGTACTGAGGGAGCGCCGCACTGTCGGAGGGGCAGTACTGAGGGAGTGCCGCACTGTCGGAGGGGTAGTACTGAGGGAGTGCCGCACTGTCGGAGGGGCAGTACTGAGGGAGTGCCGCACTGTCGGAGAGGCAGTACTGAGGGAGCGCCGCACTGTCGGAGGGGCAGTACTGAGGGAGTGCCGCACTGTCGGAGGGGCAGTACTGAGGGAGCGCCGCACTGTCGGAGGGGCAGTACTGAGGGAGCGCCGCACTGTCGGAGGGGCAGTACTGAGGGAGCGCCGCACTGTCGGAGGGGCAGTACTGAGGGGGATGAGGGGCAGTGTGTAGGATGGGGGGGGAGGGGAGGGGCAGTGTGTAGGGGGGGATGTGAGGAGGGTGAGGCGGGGAGGTGAGAGGTGAGGGAGGGTGGATTAAGATCAAGGTGATCAAGGATCAGATCGGCCATGATCTTATTGAATGGCGGAGCAGGCTCGAGGGGCCAGCTGGCCTACTTCTGATCCTATTTCTTATGAGAGGAACATCAGTGGAAAGTTGAGGAGAGAACTGACTTGAGCCTTTTCAGATCTACCCCCAAAATTATTCAAGATTTGTAAAAACAAGGACAGAATTAATTCTCACTTGGAGAAGCGTGGGTTAATAAGGGACAGCCAGTGCTGATTGTCAAAGGCAAATCGTGTCTGACTGACCCGATTGAGGAATTTGATGAAGTAACGGAGAGGGTAGATGAGGGGAGTGTGGTAGATGTTGTATATATGGACTTTCAAAAGGCATTTGATAACAGACTTAATCAGACTGTTGAAGCACATGGTGTGAAGGGATGGTGAGATGTTGGGTTCAAAATTGGTACATATATTTGAAGAGCACCAATTCACAGGGCCGTGGGGGGAGAGCGGGGGAGGGTGGGACTGATTGGATCGCTCTGTCACGGAGCCGGTACAGGCTCGATGGGCCCAATGGCCTCCTCCTGTGCGGTGAGATTCCATGATTCGACAAATAGAATGAGGTAGTCACTTAAAGGAAACTCCACAATTTCAACGGCAAGAAGTCCCACTACCTTACTGGAGGATTCTAGAACACTCCGGAAACATTCCCGTCCCGACTGACAAGTGTCAATCTCGGTCTTGCTGATCAGGGTGAAGTATTGCTGGAGCTTCTCGTACACATCACCATCCAGGTTCTGAGAAAACACCGGACGTAAATTCATAAATTATCTCACACAAAGGGACACGTTCAACGGGGCTGAGTACAATCCATCATGGAGGATCTCAAGAACAGAAGAATTAGGAGCAGGAGTCGGCCATTCGGCCCCTCGAGCCTGCTCCGCCATTCAATAAGATCACGGCTGATCTTCGACCTCAACTCCACTTTCCCGCGCGATCCCCATGTCCCTCGATTCCCTTAATATCCAAAAATCTATCGGTCTCGGCCTTGAATATACTCAATGACTGAGCCTCCACAGCCCTCTGGGGCAGAGAATTCCAAAGATTCACCACCCTCTGAGTGAAGAAATTCCTCCTCATCTCAGTCCTAAATGGCCGACCCCTTATCCTGAGACTGTGACCCCTGGTTCTAGACTCCCCAGCCCGGGGGGGAAACACCCTCCCTGCATCTACCCTGTCAATCCCCCTCAGAATGTTGTATGTCTCCTGCAAATGTGGCCACCCCCTACCCAGGAGCTGAGTTTTAAAGGGGGGGGGGGCAGTGCAGATTCACCAGAATGGTACCGGGGCTAAAAGGGTTAAATTATGACGGCAGGTTGCACTGACTAGGCCTGTATTCCCTCGAGTGTAGAAGATTGGGAGGTGATCTAATCGAGGTATTTAAGATGATTAAAGGGTTTGATAGGATCGAGAGAAACTATTCCCTCTGGTGGGGGGAGTCCAGAACAAGGGGGCTTCACCTTAAAATCAGAGCCCGGCCGTTTAGGGGTGATGTCAGGAAGCACTTCTTCACACAAAGGGTGCTGGGAATCTGGAACTCTCTCCCCCAAAAAGCTGTTGAGGCTGGGGGTCAATTCTAAACTCAAGAGAACCGAAGAAAAATCAGGGAGTTCTCCCAGTGACCCCGGCTCACACTCCTCCCATAGCCAGCACCACCACACAAGAGTTACACTGAATAATGGCCACAGACTTTATAAACCCGGGGGCCCTTGTTGGAAATTGTCACAGGCCTGAGTTGGGCCAAGAGCAGCCTCAACGTGGAGCACGGAGGTGGGAATCAATCAGCCGGGATTCCCGCTGGCTCACACAGGCCAGTGTCACCTCCAGCCGTGACTATTTCAGTGCTCCCTTGGCCAGCCTTCCATCCTCCGTAACCTTCAGCTCATCCAAAACTCGGCTGCCCCGTGTCCTAACTCGCACCCAGTCCCGCTCACCCATCACCCCCTGTGCTCACTATCCCGTGTCCTAACTCGCACCCAGTCCCGCTCACCCATCACCCCCTGTGCTCACTGCCCCGTGTCCTAACTCGCACCGAGTCCCGCTCACCCATCACCCCCTGTGCTCACTGCCCCGTGTCCTAACTCACACCCAGTCCCGCTCACCCATCACCCCCTGTGCCCCGTGTCCTAACTCGCACCCAGTCCCGCTCACCCATCACCCCCTGTGCTCACTGCCCCGTGTCCTAACTCACACCCAGTCCCGCTCACCCATCACCCCTGTGCACACTGCCCCATGTCCTAACTCGCACCCAGTCCCACTCACCCATCACCCCCTGTGCTCACTGCCCCGTGTCCTAACTCGCACCGAGTCCCGCTCACCCATCACCCCCTGTGCTCACTGCCCCGTGTCCTAACTCGCACCCAGTCCCACTCACCCATCACCCCCTGTGCTCACTGCTCCATGTCCTAACTCACACCAAGTCCCGCTCACCCATCTCCCCCTGTGCTCACTATCCCGTGTCCTAACTCGCACCCAGACCCACTCACCCATCACCCCCTGTGCTCACTGCCCCGTGTCCTAACTCGCACCGAGTCCCGCTCACCCATCACCCCGTGCCCCGTGTCCTAACTCGCACCCAGTCCCGCTCACCCATCACCCCCTGTGCCCTGTGTCCTAACTCGCACCGAGTCCCGCTCACCCATCACCCCCTGTCCTAACTCGCACCGAGTCCCGCTCACCCATCACCTCCTGTGCTCACTGCCCCGTGTCCTAACTCGCACCGAGTCCCGCTCACCCATCACCCCCTGTCCTAACTCACACCCAGTCCCGCTCACCCATCACCTCCTGTGCTCACTGCCCCGTGTCCTAACTCGCACCGAGTCCCGCTCACCCATCACCCCCTGTGCTCACTGCCCCGTGTCCTAACTCGCACCGAGTCCCGCTCACCCATCACCCCCTGTGCTCACTGACCCCGTGTCCTAACTCGCACCAAGTCCCGCTCACCCATCACCCCCTGTGCTCACTGCCCTGTGTCCTAACTCGCACCAAGTCCCGCTCACCCATCACCCCCTGTGCTCACTGCCCTGTGTCCTAACTCGCACCAAGTCCCGCTCACCCATCACCCTCACTGCCCTGTGTCCTAACTCGCACCAAGTCCCGCTCACCCATCACCCCCTGTGCTCACTGCCCTGTGTCCTAACTCGCACCAAGTCCCGCTCACCCATCACCCTCACTGCCCTGTGTCCTAACTCGCACCAAGTCCCGCTCACCCATCACCCTCTGTGCCCCGTGTCCTAACTCACACCGAGTCCCACTCACCCATCACCCCCTGTGCTCACTGCCCCGTGTCCTAACTCACACCGAGTCCCGCTCACCCATCACCCCCTGTGCCCACTGCCCCGTGTCCTAACTCACACCCAGTCCCACTCACCCATCACCCCCTGTGCTCACTGCCCCGTGTCCTAACTCACACCCAGTCCCACTCACCCATCACCCCCTGTGCTCGCTGACCTACATTGGCTCCCGGTCTGGCAACACCTCGATTTCAAAATTCCCATCCTTGTTTTCAAATCCCTCCATGGCCCTGGCCCTCCCTATCTCTGTAATCCCCTCCAGCCCCACAACCCCAGACCCCCCTCCACCCCCTCCCCCTACCCCCTCCCCCCAAGATCTCTGCACTCCTCTAATTCTGCCGTGTTGAGCATCCCCAATTTCCATCGCTCCACCATCGGTGGCCGTGCCTTCTGTTGCCTGGGCCCCAAGCTCTGGAACTCCCTCCCTAAACCTCTCCGCCTCTCTCTCCTCCTTTTTGACGCTCCTTAAAACCTCCCTCTTTGACCCAGCTTTTTGGTCGCCTGTCCGAATATCCCCTTTATTCCTGGCGGCTCGGGATCAATTTTTGTCTGATTTAAAATACTGTGAAGTGGCTCGAGACGATTTACTATGTTACAGGTGCTATATAAATGCAGTTTGTTGTTGTAAGGTGGGAGGGGCCTGGTGTGGAGCAGAGACTCCGGCACAGACCCATTGAGCCGAATGGTCTGTTTCTGTGCCGGACACTGGGTGTAAATCTACACAAACCTGTGAACACAAAGCGGGTTTGCGTTGACCGGTTGGTCAAGTCCGTACCTTCATGACAACAGGCAGGTCAATCTGGAGATAATGGTCCTGATGTGAGGTGACGGCTGCAAGTGAGAGCAGGTAATCGTTCCGGGCCTCAGTCAGCCGATGGGTACACTCGGACAATCGGGCGGACAGCTTCAAACACAAAACACACATGGTCAGGCCCCAGCTGGGGTACTGAGGCCAACTCCGGGCACCGCACCGTAGGACGGATGTCACGGCCTGGGAGAGGGCGCAGAGGGGGATTTACAAGAATGATCCCAGGGATGAGGGACCTCAGTGACGGGGATAGACTGGAGAAGCTGGGGCTGTTCTCCTTGCAGCAGAGAAGGTTCAGGGGAGATTTAAATAGAGGGGTTCAAAATCACGAGCGGTTTTGAGAGAGTGAATAAGGAGAGACTGTTCCCGGGGGCAGGAGGCTGGGTAACCAGAGGGACACAGATTGACGGTGATTGGCCAAAGAACCCGAGGGGGAGATGAGGAGAATGTGTTTACGCAGCGAGTTGTTGTGATTGGGAACGCGCTGCCTGAAAGGGCGGTGGGAGCAGATTCAATAGTAACTTTCAAACCGGGAATTGAGTAAATACTGGAAGGGGAAACATTTGCCGGGGAGAGAGCGGGGAGTGGGACTGATTGGATCGCTCTGTCACAGAGCCGGCACAGGCTCGATGGACAGAACGGCCTCCTCCTGTGCGATGTGATTGGTTCCCTTACCTTTGCGCTCAGCTTCTGCAGACTGGTCTTTGATTGAAATATTCCAAACTCGCTCTTTTTCGACCTGAGGGGAAAGGTCACAATGTTCAGGGTTAGTTTTGTAGACACAAGATTGTGTTGCACAAACATGAGTCACTTTGTTTGTTGCTCAACTCCGAGGGATTGCTGTAGTTGTAAACAGTCTCGTCGGAATATATACCACTTCCCCCGCTGACACAACCCGGGAGTGACACAACCTCGCTGGGTTACAAACACAAGGCCAGGGTCTGGGACCCACAGCTCCTCACTGAGGGCAGCCATTTACCGCAGCGAGAGACTCGGGCACCGACCGGCCCTGGGCACAGTGTGGGGCGTGTAAACCCCTCCGATCCACTGCACTGGAGGAGGAAGCTGTGTAAGATGGTTTGACCAGTTCTCAATCCAATTCCAACCGGACGCTGAGTCACTGTGCAATCCTACCCCAAGCTTACATCTCCCCTGGCAGGGTCAGTGAACACAGTGGGGAAGATTCATTCTGTATTTAAATCGTGCAGTGCATACCCCAGTGAGAGTCAGTGTGTGTGGGACTGTACCCCAGTGAGAGTCAGTGTGTGTGGGACCTGTACCCCAGTGAGAGTCAGTGTGTGTGGGACCCGTACCCCAGTGAGAGTCAGTGTGTGTGGGACTGTATCCCCAGTGACAGTCAGTGTGTGTGGGACTGTACCCCAGTGAGAGTCAGTGTGTGTGGGACCTGTACCCCAGTGAGAGTCAGTGTGTGTGGGACTGTACCCCAGTGAGAGTCAGTGTGTGTGGGACAGTACCCCAGTGAGAGTCAGTGTGTGTGGGACTGTACCCCAGTGAGAGTCAGTGTGTGTGGGACCCGTACCCCAGTGAGAGTCAGTGTGTGTGGGACTGTACCCCAGTGAGAGTCAGTGTGTGTGGGACTGTACCCCGGTGAGAGTCAGTGTGTGTGGGACCCGTACCCCAGTGAGAGTCAGTGTGTGTGGGACCCATACCCCAGTGAGAGTCAGTGTGTGTGGAACTGTACCCCAGTGAGAGTCAGTGTGTGTGGGACCCGTACCACAGTGAGAGTCAGTGTGTGTGGGACCCAGACCCCAGTGTGAGTTAGTGTGTGTGGGACCCGTACCCCAGTGAGAGTCAGTGTGTGTGGGACCCGTACCCCAGTGAGAGTCAGTGTGTGTGGGACAGTACCCCAGTGAGAGTCAGTGTGTGTGGGACCCGTACCCCAGTGAGAGTCAGTGTGTGTGGGACTGTACCCCAGTGAGAGTCAGTGTGTGTGGGACCATTACCCCAGTGAGAGTCAGTGTGTGTGGGACTGTACCCCAGTGAGAGTCAGTGTGTGTGGGACTGTACACCAGTGAAAGTCAGTGTGTGTGGGACCATTACCCCAGTGAGTCAGTGTGTGTGGGACTGTACCCCAGTGAGAGTCAGTGTGTGTGGGACCATTACCCCAGTGAGTCAGTGTGTGTGGGACTGTACCCCAGTGAGAGTCAGTGTGTGTGGGACTGTACCCCAGTGAGAGTCAGTGTGTGTGGAACTGTACCCCAGTGAGAGTCAGTGTGTGTGGGACTGTACCCCAGTGAGAGTCAGTGTGTGTGGGACTGTACCCCAGTGAGAGTCAGTGTGTGTGGGACTGTATCCCAGTGAGGGTCAATGTGTGTGGGACCCATACCCCAATGAGGGTCAGTGTGTGTGGGACTGTACCCCAGTGAGAGTCAGTGTGTGTGGGACTGTACCCCAGTGAGAGTCAGTGTGTGTGGGACTCTACCCCAGTGAGAGTCAGTGTGTGGGACTGTTCCCCAGTGAGAGTCAGTGTGTGTGGGACTGTGCCCCAGTGAGGGTCAGTGTGTGGGACTGTACCCCAGTGAGAGTCAGTGTGTGGGACTGTACCCCAGTGAGGGTCAGTGTGTGTGGGACCCGTACCCCAGTGAGGGTCAGTGTGTGTGGGACCCGTACCCCAGTGAGGGTCAGTGTGTGTGGGACTGTACCCCAGTGAGAGTCAGTGTGTGTGGGACTGTACCCCAGTGAGGGTCAGTGTGTGTGGGACCCGTACCCCAGTGAGAGTCAATGTGTGTGGGACTGTACCCCAGTGAGGGTCAGTGTGTGGGACTGTACCCCAGTGAGAGTCAGTGTATGGGACTGTACCCCAGTGAGGGTCAGTGTGTGTGGGACTGTACCCCAGTGAGAGTCAGTGTGTGTGGGACTGTACCCCAGTGAGAGTCAGTGTGTGTGGGACTGTACCCCAGTGAGAGTCAGTGTGTGTGGGACTGTACCCCAGTGACGGTCAGTGTGTGTGGGACTGTACCCCAGTGAGAGTCAGTGTGTGTGGGACTGTACCCCAGTGAGAGTCAGTGTGTGTGGGACTGTACCCCAGTGAGGGTCAGTGTGTGTGGGACTGTACCCCAGTGAGGGTCAGTGTGTGTGGGACTGTACCCCAGTGAGGGTCAGTGTGTGTGGGACTGTACCCCAGTGAGGGTCAGTGTGTGTGGGACCCGTACCCCAGTGAGGGTCAGTGTGTGTGGGACCGGTACCCCAGTGAGGGTCTGTGTGTGTGGGACCGGTACTCCAGTGAGAGTCAGTGTGTGTGGGACTGTACCCCAGTGAGGGTCAGTGTGTGTGGGACTGTACCCCAGTGAGAGTCAGTGTGTGTGGGACTGTACTCCAGTGAGAGTCAGTGTGTGTGGGACTGTACCCCAGTGAAGGTCAGTGTGTGTGGGACTGTACCCCAGTGAGAGTCAGTGTGTGTGGGACCTGTACTCCAGTGAGAGTCAGTGTGTGTGGAACTGTACCCCAGTGAGGGTCAGTGTGTGTGGGACCCATACCCCAGTGAGAGTCAGTGTGTGTGGGACTGTACCCCAGTGAGGGTCAGTGTGTGTGGGACTGTACCCCAGTGAGAGTCAGTGTGTGTGGGACCCGTACTCCAGTGAGAGTCAGTGTGTGTGGAACTGTACCCCAGTGAGGGTCAGTGTGTGTGGGACCCGTACTCCAGTGAGAGTCAGTGTGTGTGGAACTGTACCCCAGTGAGAGTCAGTATGTGTGGGACTGTACCCCAGTGAGAGTCAGTGTGTGTGGGACCCGTACTCCAGTGAGAGTCAGTGTGTGTGGAACTGTACCCCAGTGAGGGTCAGTGTGTGTGGGACCCATACCCCAGTGAGAGTCAGTGTGTGTGGGACTGTACCCCAGTGAGAGTCAGTGTGTGTGGGACTGTACCCCAGTGAGAGTCAGTGTGTGTGGGACTGTACCCCAGTGAGGGTCAGTGTGTGTGGGACCCATACCCCAGTGAGAGTCAGTGTGTGTGGGACCCGTACCCCAGTGAGGGTCAGTGTGTGTGGGACTGTACCCCAGTGAGAGTCAGTGTGTGTGGGACCCGTACCCCAGTGAGGGTCAGTGTGTGTGGGACCCGTACCCCAGTGAGGGTCAGTGTGTGTGGGACTGTACCCCAGTGAGAGTCAGTGTGTGTGGGACTGTACCCCAGTGAGGGTCAGTGAGTGTGGGACTGTACCCCAGTGAGGGTCAGTGTGTGTGGGACTGTACCCCAGTGAGGGTCAGTGTGTGTGGGACTGTGCCCCAGTGAGGGTCAGTGTGTGTGGAGTCCGTGCTGTAACCCTTACTTGGCCTCAGCCTCAGCCGCCTTCTCCCTGGCGATCTCTGCAATCCGCTGCATCTGTGAATATTTCTTCTTCGCTTTATTCACCTCCTTCACCGCCTCGATCAGCTCGGACTGAATCCTGACCAACTGCTCCGAATACTGCCAAACAAAGCACAGAAAGGGGTCGTTCAGTCTCAGCCCAGTGACCAATGCTGGGATGGTCAGTCTCGGCCCAGTGACCAATGCTGGGATGGCCAGTCTCAGCCCAGTGACCAATGCTGGGTTGGTCAGTCTCGGCCCAGTGACCAATGCTGGGATGGTCAGACCCGGCCCAGTGACCAATGCTGGGATGGTCAGTCTCGCTTGGCCCAGTGACCAATGCTGGGATGGTCAGTCTCGCTTGGCCCAGTGACCAATGCTGGGATGGTCAGTCTCGCTCGGCCCAGTAACCAATGCTGGGATGGTCAGTCTCGGCCCAGTAACCAATGCTGGGATGGTCAGTCTCGGCCCAGTGACCAATGCTGGGATGGTCAGTCTCGCTCGGCCCAGTAACCAATGCTGGGATGGTCAGTCTCGCTTGGCCCAGTGACCAATGCTGGGATGGTCAGTCTCGGCCCAGTGATCAATGCTGGGATGGTCAGTCTCGGCCCAGTGACCAATGCTGGGATGGTCAGTCTCGGCCCAGTGACCAATGCTGGGATGGTCAGTCTCGGCCTCGTGACCAATGCTGGGATGGTCAGTCTCGGCCCAGTGACCAATGCTGGGATGGTCAGTCTCGGCCCAGTGACCAATGCTGGGATGGTCAGTCTCGGCCCAGTGACCAATGCTGGGATGGTCAGTCTCGGCCCAGTGACCAATGCTGGGATGGTCACTCTTAGCCCAGTGACCAATGCTGGGATGGTCAGTCGCGCTTGGCCCAGTGACCAATGCTGGGATGGTCAGTCTCGGCCCAGTGACCAATGCTGGGATGGTCAGTCTCAGCCCAGTGACCAATGCTGGGATGGTCAGGCTCGGCCCAGTGACCAATGCTGGGATGGTCAGTCTCGGCCCAGTGACCAATGCTGGGATGGTCAGTCTCGGCCCAGTGACCAATGTTGGGATGGTCAGTCTCAGCCCAGTGACCAATGCTGGGATGGTCAGGCTCGGCCCAGTGACCAATGCTGGGATGGTCAGGCTCGTCCCAGTGACCAATGCTGGGATGGTCAGTCTCGGCCCAGTGACCATTGCTGGGATGGTCACTCTCGCTCGGCCCAGTGACCAATGCTGGGATGGTCAGTCTCGCTCGGCCCCAGTGACCAATGCTGGGATGGTCACTCTTGGCCGAGTGACCAATGCTGGGATGGCCAGTCTCGGCCCAGTGACCAATGCTGGGATGGTCAGTCTCGGCCCAGTGACCAATGCTGGGATGGCCAGTCTCGGCCCCAGTGACCAATGCTGGGATGGTCAGTCTCGGCCCAGTGACCAATGCTGGGATGGTCAGTCTCGGCCCCAGTGACCAATGCTGGGATGGTCAGTCTCGGCCCCAGTGACCAATGCTGGGATGGTCAGTCTCGGCCCCAGTGACCAATGCTGGGATGGTCATTCTTGGCCGAGTGACCAATGCTGGGATGGCCAGTCTCGGCCCAGTGACCAATGCTGGGATGGCCAGTCTCGGCCCAGTGACCAATGCTGGGATGGTCAGTCTCGCTCGGCCCAGTGACCATTGCTGGGATGGTCAGTCTCGCTCGGCCCAGTGACCAATGCTGGGATGGTCACTCTTAGCCCAGTGACCAATGCTGGGATGGTCAGTCTCGCTCGGCCCCAGTGACCAATGCTGGGATGGTCACTCTCGGCCCAGTGACCAATGCTGAGATGGTCTCGCTCGGCCCCAGTGACCAATGCTGGGATGGCCAGTCTCGGCCCAGTGACCAATGCTGGGATGGTCAGTCTCGGCCCAGTGACCAATGCTGGGATGGTCAGTCTCGGCCCAGTGACCAATGCTGGGATGGTCAGTCTCGGCCCAGTGACCAATGCTGGGATGGTCAGTCTCGGCCCAGTGACCAATGCTGAGATGGTCACTCTCGGCCCAGTGACCAATGCTGAGATGGTCACTCTCGGCCCAGTGACCAATGCTGGGCGGGTCAGCTATCTCTGTGCTGTATTTGTGTTGGGTTGTGGGGGGTGGGTCACTGGTTGTGGTCCTGAGAATGAGCTGCAGAGCTCGGAGATAAGGGAGGGGGTGTGGAGAAGGACACAGCATTAACCATGTGCTACACTAACAGCAGAAATTGTGGAGTCGATTCACACTCACCTCCGCAGACTTGGGGTCAGTGACGACTCACGGACATGGACCGTGTAAACTCCAGAGACAGCACAGTGGGAGAATTAGGCGGACTATGCTGACACTTCAGTGTGTGGGTCACTGAAAGCCCCTGTTTATTGGTAATCGCAGATATCGGGGTTTGATTACATAATACGTGCATATACACAATACTGAAAATATACGACTCATTGGACTAAGGGGAGAGAATGGGGCAGTGGGATTAGTTTGGGGATTGATACAGGGCTATTGGGAGAGAGTGGGGCAGTGGGATTAGTTTGGGGATTGATACTGGGCTATGGGGAGAGAGTGGGGCAGTGGGATTAGTTTGGGGATTGATACAGGGCTATTGGGAGAGAGTGGGGCAGTGGGATTAGTTTGGGGATTGATACAGGACTATGGGGAGAGAGCGGGGCAGTGGGATTAGTTTGGAGATTGATACAGGACTATGGGGAGAGAGCAGGGCAGTGGGATTAGTTTGGGGATTGATACAGGGCTATTGGGAGAGAGTGGGGCAGTGGGATTAGTTTGGGGATTGATACAGGGCTATGGGGAGAAAGCAGGGCAGTGGGATTAGTTTGGGGATTGATGCAGGGCTATGGGGAGAGAGTGGGGCAGTGGGATTAGTTTGGGGATTGATACAGGGCTATGGGGAGAGAGTGGGGCAGTGGGATTAGTTTGGGGATTGATACAGGGCTATGGGGAGAGAGTGGGGCAGTGGGATTAGTTTGGGGATTGATACAGGGCTATGGGGAGAGAGTGGGGCAGTGGGATTAGTTTGGGGATTGATACAGGACTATGGGGAGAGAGCGGGGCAGTGGGATTAGTTTGGGGATTGATACAGGACTATGGGGAGAGAGTGGGGCAGTGGGATTAGTTTGGGGATTTATACAGGACTATGGGGAGAGAGCGGGGCAGTGGGATTAGTTTGGGGATTGATACAGGACTATGGGGAGAGAGCGGGGCAGTGGGATTAGTTTGGAGATTGATGCAAGACTATGGGGAGGGAGCGGGGCAGTGGGATTAGTTTGGGGATTGATACAGGACTATGGGGAGAGAGCGGGGCAGTGGGATTAGTTTGGGGATTGATACAGGACTATGGGGAGAGAGCGGGGCAGTGGGATTAGTTTGGGGATTGATACAGGACTATGGGGAGAGAGCGGGGCAGTGGGATTAGTTTGGGGATTGATACAGGGCTATGGGGAGAGAGTGGGGCAGTGGGATTAGTTTGGGGATTGATGCAGGGCTATGGGGAGAGAGCGGGGCAGTGGGATTAGTTACAAAGATTCAGTACAAAGACGACGGGCCGAATGGCTGGTGTCGTGCTGGTTAAATGCTGATCTCCCGGAGCCTGCGGGCGAGGGGCTCATTGTACAACTGGTCGAATACATCTGTCGCTCTCAGTGATGCCCGGAGCCGGCGTGGAGCAGAGTGAGGAGGGAGACCCCTCAGCCTCGGGGGGCAAACCTCTCACCTTCTTCAGTCTCAGGTCCTTGGCCGAACGCACGGTCTTCCCTGCCTCCGTGTTGACCATCCGATAACTTTCTGCAGCCGCAGTCCGCGCGAGTCCCAGCTGGACTGTCGCTTCGATGGCGGATCGCCAGACCGCGGAGGTGGTCCTGGAAAATACACGGGAACAGGTCATTCAGCCCCTCGAGCCTGTTCCGCCATTCAATTAGATCATGGCTGATCTGTGACCTAACTCCATCTACCCGTGTGGGTTCCGTTGATACCCTTACCCAACAACAATCTCAGTCTTGAAAGCTCCAATTGACCCCCAACATCCACAGCCTTTTTGTGGGGAGAGAGTTCCAGATTCCCAGCACCCTTTGTGTGAAGAAGTGCTTCCTGACGTCACTCTCAACGGCCGGGCTCTGATTTTAAGGTGACACCCCCTTGTTCTGGACTCCCCCCACCAGAGGGAATAGTTTCTCTCGATCTACCCTATTGAATCCTTTAATCATCTTAAACACCTCAAAAGATCTCCCCTTAATCTTCTATATTCAAAGGAATACTAGCCGGGTCTTTTCAACCTGTACTCACAATGTAACCCTCCAAGCCCAGGTTTCATAAGAACATAAGAATTAGGTGCAGGAGTAGGCCATTCAGCCCCTCGAGCCTGCACCACCATTCAATAAGATCATGGCTGATCATTCCCTCAGTTCCCCTTTCCTGCTTTCTCTCCATACCCCTTGATCCCTTTAGCCGTAAAGGCCACATCTAACTCCCTTTTGAATATATCTAACAAACTGGCCTCAACAAGAGAGCGAAAGAGAGAAAGTGAGAGAGAAAGAAGAGAAAGAGTAAGAGAGAGAACGAGAAAGAGAAAGAGAAAGAGAGAGAGAGATAGAGAAAAAGAGACAGAGAAAGAGAGAGAGAGATAAAGAGAGAGAGAGAAAGAGATAAAGAGAAATAGAGAAATACAGAGAGAAAAAGCACGAGATAGAAAGAGAGAAAGAGAGAGAGAAAGAAAGAGAGCGAGCGAGAGAGTGCGAGAGCGAGAGAGATAGAGAGAGAGATTAAGGGATACGGAGCCAAGGCATCAGCCATGATCACATCGAATGGCAGAGAGGCTTGAGGGGCAGAATGGCCTCCTCCTGTTCTTTGTTTGTGGAATGCCCACTTTGAATAAGTTTTTCTCTTCTCTCCGATGGGATTTCTGTTTGTCCTTTTTACCTTGTGCGCTTTCATTGCTGTCTGTTTGCTTTCTGGGCTTTGATCTTGGCTTCCATCACCACCCCCGTCTGCCTTGTAGGTGGGGTTGGGGGATATGGGGAGAAGGTGGGTAGGTGGGGTTGGGGGATATGGGGAGAAGGTGGGTAGGTGGGGTTGGGGGATATGGGGAGAAGGTGGGTGGGTGGGGTTGGGGGATATGGGGAGAAGGTGGGTAAGTGGGGTTGGGGGATATGGGGAGAAGGTGGGTAGGTGGGGTTGGGGGATATGGGGAGAAGGTGGGTGGGTGGCGTTGGGGGATATGGGGAGAAGGTGGGTAGGTGGGGTTGGGGGATATGGGGAGAAGGTGGGTAAGTGGGGTTGGGGGATATGGGGAGAAGGTGGGTGGGTGGGGTTGGGGGATATGGGGAGAAGGTGGGTAGGTGGGGTTGGGGGATATGGGGAGAAGGTGGGTAGGTGGGGTTGGGGGATATGGGGAGAAGGTGGGTGGGTGGGGTTGGGGGATATGGGGAGAAGGTGGGTAGGTGGGGTTGGGGGATATGGGAGAAGGTGGGTAGGTGGGGTTGAGGGATATGGGGAGAAGGTGGGTGGGTGGGGTTGGGGGATATGGGGAGAAGGTGGGTAGGTGGGGTTGGGGGATATGGGAGAAGGTGGGTAGGTGGGGTTGAGGGATATGGGGAGAAGGTGGATAGGTGGGGTTGGGGATATGGGGAGATGGTGGGTGGGTGGGGTTGTTCTCAGATATGGATGGTGTTCCATGAATGACAAAAGAATAAGACAGAATACGCTGGGGTCACGACACAGAGCTGCAAGGGCAATATATTTAACAACGAGCATTCTGGTGAAACACAGACTGTACATTCTGGGGGAAAATAACAGGTCATGCTGAGAATGGAAGTGCTATCTGATAGTGGAAGTGGCGGACAGATTGCTGAGCTGGTGCTGTGCAGAGATAATTGGAGCAGTTTAGATGCATTGAACGTTTGACGTCAGCGCTGTGTGAATATTCACTGACAGTTAGCAGCCACAAAACTAACGCTTTGTGGAAAGCAGCTTCTCCCAGCCCCAGCGTGTCGCGGATACATCAGTCCAGTCACCCACGCTCGCTATGTCAGCTCCCAATAACAGTCCCCTTTAGAAGGCCACAAGACAAGAGAGAGAGAGAGAGAGAGAGAGAGGTTTTGAGAGAGTCCGAGGTCACAGTGCGAGTTCTGACTCGTCACAAACCCCGAGTGCTCCGAACAGACACAACCTCTCCCGTTGTAGACACGGAGCGGCACAATTTAATGACACAAAACAATTGGTGACTCAAACTGTGCTGTGTGACACCGCAACAGTTGTCAGCCGGAACTCAGTGGGTCACATCGCCGCCTCCGAATCAGACCATCGTGGGTCAAAGTCCCACTCCACACACTTCAGCACAAAGTCCAGGCTGACACTCCCAGTACAGTACTGAGGGAGCGCCGCACTGTCAGAGGGGCAGTACTGAGGGAGTGTTGCACTGTCGGAGGGGCAGTACTGAGGGAGTGTTGCACTGTCAGAGGGGCAGTACTGAGGGAGTGTTGCACTGTCGGAGGGGCAGTACTGAGGGAGCGTTGCACTGTCGGAGGGGCAGTACTGAGGGAGCGCCGCACTGTCGGAGGGGCAGTACTGAGGGAGCGTTGCACTGTCGGAGGGGCAGTACTGAGGGAGTGCCGCACTGTCGGAGGGGCAGTACTGAGGGAGCGTTGCACTGTCGGAGGGGCAGTACTGAGGGAGCGTTGCACTGTCGGAGGGGCAGTACTGAGGGAGTGCCGCACTGTCGGAGGGGCAGTACTGAGGGAGCGTTGCACTGTCGGAGGGGCAGTACTGAGGGAGTGCCGCACTGTCGGAGGGGCAGTACTGAGGGAGCACCGCACTGTCGGAGGGGCAGTACTGAGGGAGTGCCGCACTGTCGGAGGGGCAGTACTGAGGGAGTGCCGCACTGTCGGAGGGGCAGTACTGAGGGAGCGTTGCACTGTCGGAGGGGCAGTACTGAGGGAGTGCCGCACTGTCGGAGGGGCAGTACTGAGGGAGCGCCTCACTGTCGGAATTGCCGTCATTCCGATGAGATGTTAAACCAAGGCCCCGTCTGCCCCCTCAGGTAAAAGATCCCACAGCACTATTCAAGAGGAGCAGGGGAATTATCCCCGGTGTCCTGGGACCAATAGTTATCCCTGAACCAACATCACTAAAGCCGATTATCTGGGTCATTATCGCATTGCTGAGTGTGGGAGCTTGCTGTGCGCAAATTGGCTGCCGCGTTTCCCACATTACAACAGTGACTACACTTCAAAAGTACTTCATTGGCTGTAAAGCGCTTTGGGATGTCGGGTGGTCGTGAAAGGCACCATACAAATGCACATTCTTTCTTTGTGCTGGAATTGATTCTCGGGACGTGGCCGGCATTTATTGCCCATCCCTAATTGCCCGTGAGCCCCAGCCTTGAACCGCTGCAGTCTGTGTGGTGAAGGTGCTCCCACAGTGCTGTGTTGCTAGGGAGGGAGTTCCAGGATTTTGAGGGATGTAAAATGGCTGCCGAGTCGCTCGATCTACCCCAAGGGGTCCTGACAGGAAGCGGAGTTCCCGGATACGGCCCTTACCTGTTGTCATTTGTCTCCGGTTTTCCGCGATTCCAGTCTTTCTTCAAGTACTGCCCGGCCAACCTCTGCAAGGCCTGAAACAAAAGGGGGTCACCGTGAGCAGCGAAAGGACCCAGCAAGGGAAATGTCCGACAGGGATAACTGCGGCCATCTCGGCCACATCGCTAAATCCCGCCCCGAAGCTCAGTGCGAGAACAATCTAGAAAGGTCAGCACTTCGCTCTTTCATGACTGAGAAATTGAGAAAAGACCCAACTCACCAGGACAAACCTGATCCTGTATCTCCATCAGTAACTGAATCAAACAAGCCAGGTCACGCACTGTCACACTCTCCCACCCATTGAATCCCCTCCCACAGCCCATGTACACTCTCCCCTATCACGGACCCTACCCACCCACTGAATCCCCTCCCACAGCCCATGGACACTCTCCCCTATCACGGACCCTACCCACTGAATCCCCTCCCACAGCCCATGGACACTCTCCCCTATCATCGACTCTCCCACCCATTGAATCCCCTCCCACAGCCCATGTACACTCTCTCCTATCACGGACCCTACCCACCCACTGAATCCCCTCCCACAGCCCATGGACACACTCCCCTATCACGGACCCCACCCACCCATTGAATCCCCTCCCACAGCCCATGGACACACTCCCCTATCACGGACCCTACCCACTGAATCCCCTCCCACAGCCCATGTACACTCTCCCCTATCACGGACCCTACCCACCCACTGAATCCCCTCCCACAGCCCATGTACACTCTCCCCTATCATCGACTCTCCCACCCATTGAATCCCCTCCCAAAGCCCATGGACACTCTCCCCTATCACGGACCCTACCCACCCATTGAATCCCCTCCCACAGCCCATGGACACACTCCCCTATCATGGACCCCACCCACTGAATCTCCTCCCACAGCCCATGTACACTCTCCCCTATCATCGATCCTACCCTACCCATTGAATCCCCTCCCACAGCTCATGGACACACTCCCCTATCATGGACCCCACCCACTGAATCTCCTCCCACAGCCCATGGACACTCTCCCCTATCATCAACTCTCCCACCCACTGAATCCCCTCCCACAGCCCATGTACACTCTCCCCTATCATCGATCCTACCCTACCCATTGAATCCCCTCCCACAGCCCATGTACACTCTCCCCTATCATCAACTCTCCCACCCACTGAATCCCCTCCCACAGCCCATGGACACTCTCCCCTATCACGGACCCCACCCATTGAATCCCCTCCCACAGCCCATGGACACTCTCCCCTATCACGGACCCCACCCACTGAATCCCCTCCCACAGCCCATGGACACTCTCCCCTATCACGGACCCCACCCACTGAATCCCCTCCCACAGCCCATGGACACTCTCCCCTATCACGGACTGTTCCACCCACCCATTGAATCCCCTCCCACAGCCCATGGACACTCTCCCCTATCACGGACTGTTCCACCCACCCATTGAATCCCCTCCCACAGCCCATGGACACTCTCCCCTATCACGGACTGTTCCACCCACTGAATCTCCCGAGTGAAAGTTCTGTAAAAGCACACCAGCTTGCATTTATATCGTCTGAAACTCAGCTGTCCCGTGTCCTAACTCTCACTAAGACCCATTAACCCATCACCCCCTGTGCTCGCTGACCTACATTGGCTCCCGGTTAAGCAACGCCTCTATTTCAAAATTCTTCTCCTTTGTTTTCAAATCCCTCCATGGCCCTCGCCCCCTCCCTATCTCTGTAATCTCCTCCAGCCCCACAAACCCTCCCACCCTCCAGAGATGTCTGCACTCCTCTAATTCTGCCCCCTTGACCATCCCTGATTATAATCGCTCCACCATTGGTGGCTGTGCCTTCAGCTGCCTGGGCCCCAAGCTCTGGAACTCCCTCCCTAAACCTCTCCGCCTCTCTCTCCTTCTTTAATAGGCTCCTTAACTTTCCTCGATTTCAAAATTCTCATCCTTATTTTCAAATCCTTCTATGGCCTCACCCCTCCCTATCTCTGTAATCTCCTCCAGCCCCACAACCCATTTAAAACGGAGATGAGGAGGAATTTCTTCTCTCTGAGGGTTGTAAATCTGTGGAATTCTCTGCCCCAGAGAGCTGTGGAGGCTGGGTCATTGAATATATTTAAGGTGGAGATAGACAGATTTTTGAGCGATAAGGGAGTGAAGGGTTATGGGGAGCGGACAGGGAAGTGGAGCTGAGTCCATGATCAGATCAGCCATGATCTTATTGAATGGTGGAGCAGGCTTGAGGGGCCGAATGGCCAACTCCTGCTCCTATTTCTTATGTTCTTCTGTTGAACCCCCCCCGAGATGTCTACGCTCCTCTAATTCTGCCCCCCTGAGCATCCCTGATTATAATCGCTCCACCATCGGTGGCCGTGCCTTCTGTTGCCTGGGCCCCAAGCTCTGGAACTCCCTCCCTAAACCTCTCCGCCTCTCTACCTCTCTCTCCTACTTCAATATGCTGCTTAAAACCTCCCTCTTTGACCCAGCTTTTGGTCACCTGCCCTAATTTCTATTTATGCGGCTCAGTGTCAAATTTTTATCTCATAATCCTCCTGTGAAGTGCCGTGGGAAGTTTCACTACGTTATAAATACAAGCTGTGTTCTCTCTGTCTGCCCCTCTGATTCTGACTCTCTCCGATTCTCTGACACTCTCTCAGTGGCAAGTTTTCTTTGATAATGATCCCGTGAAGACCCTTGGGGCGTTTTAGTACGCTAAAGGTGCTGTATAAATGCTATTGAAAGGTTGTGTGAAACACTTGGTGTTGGTGCTGGGTTTGTACGGCCAGCCCCCAGAGAACTTGGCTGGTGAACAGCAACATGAATGGATTCTCGCTCTGTCTAACTCCACCCTCGCTCCCGCATCGCACGGCCTCACCGAATTCAACACCAAGCCGTCGCTGAGCTCAGGCGAGGTGTTCAAACAGTGCCCCCTCCCCCCACCCCCCGGGAGTTCACACCGGACCCGATGAACGAGGTGTCTGTGGTCGCTCAGTAACAGTTCACTGCGATATCGGAGTGCAGTGCGGACATTGGAGAGTGTGGGCTTTATCCCATTCTCTTGGACCAGTTTTGAGAATCGTAGAATCGTACAGCACAGGAGCAGGCCATTCGGCCCATCGAGTCTGTGTCGGCTATGTCAAAGGCCAATCCAGTTAGTCCCCATATTCCTGCAACTTTTTCTCCTTCAAATATTTATCCAACTCCCTTTTGAAGACTACGATTGAATCTGTCTCCACCACTCTCTCAGGCCGTGCATTCCAGATCCTAACCACTCGTAAAAGCGTTTCCTCAACTCCCCCTCTTGTTCTTTGACCAATCACCTTAAATCTGTGTCCCTCTGGTTACTGACCCTCCTTATTTACTCTATTAAAACCCTCATGATTGTGAACACCTCGATCAAATCTCCTCTCAACCTTCTCTGCTCCAAGGAGAACAACCCCAGCTTCTCCAATCTATCCACGTCACTGAAGTCCCTCATCCCTGGAACCATTCTGATCAATCTCTTCCGTACCCTCTCCAAAGCCTTCATGTCCTGGTTATACAAATATCGGTGATTGGCCGAGGGGGGGAAGCGGTTGTTAAACCGGGTGGGGCAGTTGGAGGTCGAGGAGGTCATGTGATGAACCCTCCAGATCCCACCAGAGTTCCAACCCTCCACAGGACACGGATTAACCCCACCTTCATTCTGTCGTGTATGTATCTGTAAGCATGCTCACAGGTTTGTAAAGCTGTTGACCTGATCTTTGGGCACCCTGTGCGGAGGGGAGCGGGTAGGTCCGAGGGCCTCCTCGTAGGACTGCTCCTGGGCACGGCCAAGGGGGCCATCAGCCGGTCCAGGCAGCGGGCGGTCGAGGGGGTCATTCAGCCTGACTGCCTGCCTCTCTTCCGCGGTTCCATCCGGGCCAGGGTGTCCCTGGAGATGGAGCATGCGGTGTCCACCGGTACGCTCGCGGCCTTCCGCGAGAGGTGGGCGCCGGAGGGACTGGAGTGCATCATCACCCCCGGCAACCAAATTTTAATTTGTTTTAAGGTTTTGTTAAAGTTCAAAATGTTAATTTGTGGGTTCTAGTGCTAAAAGGGAGCATTTGATTTATGTTTCAACTGAAATAGTTGTAGAGCTGTTGAGTTGGGAGTGGCTTAGCCGGTCATGTGATGTTCATAAGTCTCAATAAAACCCCAGCCAGTTGGGTTCGGGGGATTCACGATGAGGCAGGTGGTTGTGAGCCTGGTGGATGAACAGGTAATGTGTAGTGTGGTTGTTAAACCTTTGCTAATAAACCAACTAGTTCTTAATAGCAATGTGTTGCTATGGATTCTTAAGCAAAGAACCCATGAAGCAAATACATTATAGTCTCCAAGTCTAGAAGGCAGCTGATCCACAAGGGTTTGTACCATCACAAGACGTTTGCACAGGATACCAGCATGCCCCCACCCACGCCTGTCCCCACTCCCTCTCTCCAAGTACTATTTCCCAGCTAAGGCCACTGTGGGAGCACCTTCACCACACGGACTGCAGTGGTTCAAGAAGGCGGCTCACCACCACCTTCTCAAGGGGCAATTAGGGATGGGCAATAAATGCTGCCGACTATGAACATAGGAGGTTGAATAGTTCCAATCGAGCCAAGCTCAGGAGTTAGACTGACTCTCGAGTCGCATCTTTCACACAGCACAGAACCAGGCCATTTGGCACAACAGATCCATGCCGGCGTTTATGAAATGTGAGGAGGACAAAGAGCCTACAAAGGGATATAGGCAGGTTAAGTGGGCAGGCAATAAGGAGGCACCAGTGATGTCTCCTCAAGATCCTACAAATCCCCTGGGAGGACAGACGCACCAACGTTAGCGTCCTCGACCAGGCCAACATTCCCAGCATTGAAGCACTGACCACACTCGACAAGCTCCGTTGGGCAGGGCCACATTGTCCGCATGCCTGACACGAGACTCCCAAAGCAAGCGCTCTACTCGGAACTCCTTCACGGAAAACTAGCCAAAGGTGGGCAGCGGAAACATTACAAGGACACCCTCAAAGCCTCCCGGATAAAGTGCAACATCCCCACTGACACCTGGGAGTCCCTGGGCCCAAAGACCAGTCCACCCTCAGTGGAGGAAGTGCATCCGGGAGGGCGCTGAGCACCTCGAGTCTCGTCGCCGAGAGCATGCAGAAACCAAGCGCAGGCAGCGGAAGGAGCGTGCGGCAAACCAGTCCCACCCTCCCCTTCCCTCAACCACTGTCTGTCCCACCTGTGACAGGGACTGTGGCTCTCGTATTGGACTGTTCAGTCACCTAAGGGCTCATGCTAAGAGTGGAAGCAAGTCTTCCTGTATCCCGAGGATCTGCCTATGATGATGGTGGCAGATGGAGTATAATGTGGGGAAATGTGAGGTTAGTCACTTTGGTCGGAAGAATAGAAAAACAGAATATTGTTTAAATGGTGAGAAACGTTGGTGTTCAGAGAGAATTGGGTGTCCTTGTGCAGGAAACACAGAGAGTTAGTATGGAGGTACAGCAAGCAATCAGGAAGACAAAGGGTATGTTGTCCTTTAATATGGCAGGGGGATGGGAACCAATGCAGGGAGACAGAGGGAAACAAAAAGGAGCCAAAAGCAAAAGACAGAAAGGAGATGAGGAAAAGTGGAGGGCAGAGAAACCCAAGGCAAAGAACAAAAAGGGCCACTGTACAGCAAAATTCTAGAAGGACAAAGGGTGTTAATAAAACAAGCCTGAAGGCTTTGTGTCTTAATGCAAGGAGTATCCGCAATAAGGTGGATGAATTAATTGTGCAAATAGATGTTAACAAATATGATGTGATTGGGATTACGGAGACGTGGCTCCAGGATGATCAGGGCTGGGAACTCAACATTCAGGGGTATTCAACATTCAGGAAGGATAGAATAAAAGGAAAAGGAGGTGGGGTAGCATTGCTGGTTAAAGAGGAGATTAATGCAATAGTTAGGAAAGACATTAGCTTGGATGATGTGGAATCTACATGGGTAGAGCTGCAGAACACCAAAGGGCAAAAAACGTTAGTAGGAGTTGTGTACAGACCTCCAAACAGTAATAGGGATGTTGGGGAGGGCATCAAACAGGAAATTAGGGGTGCATGCAATAAAGGTGCAGCAGTTATAATGGGTGACTTTAATATGCACATAGATTGGGCTAGCCAAACTGGAAGCAATACGGTGGAGGAGGATTTCCTGGAGTGCATAAGGGATGGTTTTCTAGACCAATATGTTGAGGAACCAACTAGGGGGGAGGCCATCTTAGACTGGGTGTTGTGTAATGAGAGAGGATTAATTAGCAATCTCATTGTGCGAGGCCCCTTGGGGAAGAGTGACCATAATATGGTGGAATTCTACATTAGGATGGAGAATGAAACAGTAATTTCAGAGACCATGGTCCAGAACTTAAAGAAGGGTAACTTTGAAGGTATGAGGCGTGAATTGGCTAGGATAGATTGGCGAATGATACTTAGGGGGTTGACTGTGGATGGGCAATGGCAGACATTTAGAGACCGCATGGATGAAGTACAACAATTGTACATTCCTGTCTGGCGTAAAAATAAAAAGGGGAAGGTGGCTCAACCGTGGCTATCTAGGGAAATCAGGGATAGTATTAAAGCCAAGGAAGTGGCATACAAATTTGCCAGAAATAGCAGCGAACCTGGGGACTGGGAGAAATTTAGAACTCAGCAGAGGAGGACAAAGGGTTTGATTAGGACAGGGAAAATGGAGTACGAGAAGAAGCTTGCAGGGAACATTAAGGCGGATTGCAAAAGTTTCTATAGGTATGTAAAGAGAAAAAGGTTGGTGAAGACAAACGTAGGTCCCCTGCAGTCAGAATCAGGGGAAGTCATAACGGGGAACAAAGAAATGGCGGATCAATTGAATAAGTACTTTGGTTCGGTATTCACTAAGGAGGATACAAACAACCTTCCGGATATAAAAGGGGTCAGAGGGTCTAGTAAGGAAGAGGAACTGAGGGAAATCTTTATTAGTCGGGAAATTGTGTTGGGGAAATTGATGGGATTGAAGGCCGATAAATCCCCAGGGCCTGATGGACTGCATCCTAGAGTACTTAAGGAGGTGGCCTTGGAAATAGCGGATGCATTGACAGTCATTTTCCAACATTCCATTGACTCTGGATCAGTTCCTATGGAGTGGAGGGTAGCCAATGTAACCCCACTTTTTAAAAAAGGAGGGAGAGAGAAAACAGGGAATTATAGACCGGTCAGCCTGACCTCAGTAGTGGGTAAAGTGATGGAATCAATTATTAAGGATGTCATAGCAGTGCATCTGGAAAATGGTGACATGATAGGTCCAAGTCAGCATGGATTTGTGAAAGGGAAATCATGCTTGACAAATCTTCTGGAATTTTTTGAGGATGTTTCCAGTAAAGTGGACAAGGGAGAACCAGTTGATGTGGTATATTTGGACTTTCAGAAGGCTTTCGACAAGGTCCCACACAAGAGATTAATGTGCAAAGTTAAAGCACATGGGATTGGGGGTAGTGTGCTGACGTGGATTGAGAACTGGTTGTCAGACAGGAAGCAAAGAGTAGGAGTAAACGGGTACTTTTCAGAATGGCAGGCAGTGACTAGTGGAGTGCCGCAAGGTTCTGTGCTGGGGCCCCAGCTGTTTACATTGTACATTAATGATTTAGACGAGGGGATTAAATGCAGTATCTCCAAATTTGCGGATGATACTAAGTTGGGTGGCAGTGTGAGCTGCGAGGAGGATGCTATTAGGCTGCAGAGTGACTTGGATAGGTTAGGTGAGTGGGCAAATGCATGGCAGATGAAGTATAATGTGGATAAATGTGAGGTTATCCACTTTGGTGGTAAAAACAGAGAGACAGACTATTATCTGAATGGTGACAGATTAGGAAAAGGGGAGGTGCAAAGAGACCTGGGTGTCATGGTACATCAGTCATTGAAGGTTGGCATGCAGGTACAGCAGGCGGTTAAGAAAGCAAATGGCATGTTGGCCTTCATAGCGAGGGGATTTGAATACAGGGGCAGGGAGGTGTTGCTACAGTTGTACAGGGCCTTGGTGAGGCCACACCTGGAGTATTGTGTACAGTTTTGGTCTCCTAACTTGAGGAAGGACATTCTTGCTATTGAGGGAGTGCAGCGAAGGTTCACCAGACTGATTCCCGGGATGGCGGGACTGACCTATCAAGAAAGATTGGATCAATTGGGATTGTATTCACTGGAGTTCAGAAGAATGAGAGGGGACCTCATAGAAACGTTTAAAATTCTGACGGGTTTAGACAGGTTAGATGCAGAAAGAATGTTCCCAATGTTGGGGAAGTCCAGAACCAGGGGTCACAGTCTGAGGATTAGGGGTAAGCCATTTAGGACCGAGATGAGGAGAAACTTCTTCACCCAGAGAGTGGTGAACCTGTGGAATTCTCTACCACAGAAAGTAGTTGAGGCCAATTCACTAAATATATTCAAAAGGGAGTTAGATGAAGTCCTTACTACTCGGGGGATCAAGGGTTATGGCGAGAAAGCAGGAAGGGGGTACTGAAGTTTCATGTTCAGCCATGAACTCATTGAATGGCGGTGCAGGCTAGAAGGGCTGAATGGCCTGCTCCTGCACCTATTTTCTATGTTTCTATGTTTCTATGTTTATTGCAAGGGGGTTGGAGTATAAGAGTAAGGAAGTCTTGCTACAACTGTACAGGGCCCTGGTGAGACCACACCTGGAGTACTGTGTACAATTCAGTCTCAGTATCTAAGGAAGGATATACTTACCTTGGAGGCGATGCAATGGTTCACCAGACTGATTCCTGAGATGAGTGGATTGTCCTATGAGGAGAGATTGAGTAGATTGAGCCGATACTCTCTGGAGTTTAGAAGAATGAGAGGTGATCTCATTGAAACATACAGATTCTGAGGGGGATTGACAGGGTAGATGCAGGGAGGGTGTTTCCCCCGGGGCTGGGGAGTCTAGAACCAGGGGTCACAGTCTCAGGATAAGGGGTTGGCCATTTAGGACTGAGATGAGGAGGAATTTCTTCACTCAGAGGGCGGTGAATCTTTGGAATTCTCTGCCCCAGAGGGCTGTGGAGGCTCAGTCTCTGAGTATATTCAAGGCTGAGATCGATAGATTTTTGGACTCTGGGGGAAATGAAGGGAAATGAAGGGATATGGGGATCGGGCGGGAAAGTGGAGTTCAGGTCGAAGATCAGCCACAATCTCATTGAATAGCGGAGCAGGCTCGAGGGGCCGAATAGCCGACTCCTGCTCCTAATTCTTATGTTCTTCACACCAGCCCCCTCTCACCCCTCTCCATCTCCCCCCATCACCATATCCTCCTATTCCTTTCTCCCTCATGTGTTTATCCAGCCTCCCCTTAAACGCATCGATACTATTCGCCTCAACCCCTCCCTGTGGCAGCGAGTTCCACATTCTCACCGCTCTCTGGGTAAAGAGGTTTCTCCTGAATTCCCCGTTGGGTTTATCAGTGACTGTCTGATATTGATGGCCCCTAGTTCTGGTCTCCCCCCCCCCACAGGGGGACACGTTTTCTTTATGTCTACCCCAATCAAACCCTTCGTCATTTTGAAGGCCACAGACACTGTTATCGAGAACTATTGACGCAGGATTTGGAATGGGCGGTTTGTGGCGACGGGTGAATGAGGCCCTGACAGCAGCTCTGTTGTTGGCCTGTTGCCAAGAGATAGATCAAAAGTTTGAATATACAACGACTTCCTTTAGACTGAGCGATGCAAGTGAACAAAGAGATTATGTCACCCGTACTCAAGATCAAAGTTATCGTGCTTTCGCAGAGGTGAGAGAGAGACATGCAGGCCCTTGGCAGTGACAACCACATTGCTCAGGATGAATGTACACATTTTCCACTGTGGTCACTGGTCAACGATCAAAAGCTGACTCCCCCCCAGACTTAACCAGCAGGAAGTGCCATTGAGAGTCCAGATAACTCCAAGGACGGCTGTAATTTAGGAGCAGCTCATGGCAGAGTTCCAGCTCCCCATTAGCGCGCCATTGCTGAGTATAGAGGTCACATGGAGCCGACAGTTAGAGCCAAGTCCATTCTGCTGATCTCTCCAGCCGAGAGTCTGCGCAACACAACTGATCATTGCTGGCCAAAATACCGGGACACAATCCCGGGACACAATCCCAGGACACAATCCCAGAACACAATCCCGGGACACAATCCCGGGACACAATCCCACAACACAATCCCGGGACACAATCCCGGGATTAGACACAATACCGGGACACAATCCCAGAACACAATCCCACGACACAATCCCGGGACACAATCCCACGACACAATCCCGGGACACAATCCCAGAACACAATCCCGGGACACAATCCCGGGACACAATCCAGGGACACAATCCCGGGACACAATCCCATGACACAATCCCGGGACACAATCCGGCGAACACAATCCCGGGACACAATCCCACGACACAATCCCGCGACACAATCCCGGGACACAATCCCGCGACACATCCCGCGACACAATCCCAGGACAGGGACAGGGACAGGGAGCAGCCCCCCATCCTGAGAAATCTTCTCTCACCCCCAAATCCCTCCCCGCCCCCCCCAAACCCCTCCCCCACTCCCAAACCCCTCGCTGTCCCCTCCCTACTCCCAAACCCCCCCATCGCACTCCTAAACCCCTCCACTCCCCCACTCCCAAACCCCTCCCCTCCCCCACTCCCAAACCCCTTCCCTCCCCCACACCCCTTCCCTCCCCACACTAAAACCCCTCCCCACTCCCAAACCCCCCCATCGCACTCCCAAACCCCTCCCCTCCCCCACTCCCAAACCCTCCCCTCCCCCACTCCCAAACCCCTCCCCTCCCCCACTCCCAAACCTCTCCCCTCCCCCACACCAAAACCCCTCCCCTCCCCCACTCCCAAACCTCTCCCCTCTCCCACTCCCAAACCCCTCCCCTCCCCCACTCCAAAACCCCTCCCCTCCCCCACTCCCAAACCCCTCCCCTCTCCCACTCCCAAACCCCTCCCCTCCCCCACTCCCAAACCTCTCCCCTCCCCCACACCAAAACCCCTCCCCACTTCCAAACCCCTCCACTCCCCACTCCCAAATCCCTCCCCATCCCAAACCCCTCCCACTCCCAGACCCCTCCCCTCCCCTCCCCCACTCCCAAACTCCTCCCCTCCCCCAAACCCCTCCCCTCCTCCACTCCCAAACCCCTCCCCTCCCCCAAACCCCTCCCCTCCCCCACTCCCAAACCCCTCTCCTCCCCCAAGCCCCTCCCCTCCCCTCCCCCTCCCCTCCACATTCCCAAACCGCTCCCCCACTCCCAAGCCCCTCCCTCACTCCAAAACCCCTCCCTGTCCCCTCCCCACTCCGAACCCCCTCTCCCGACCACTTCCCTGTCCCCTCCCCGACTCCCAATACGAAACCCTCCCCCTCGCCCACTTTGAAGTCCCTCCCCTTCCCCCACTCTGAAGCCCCGCCCCTTCCCCCTCCCCCACTCTGAAACCTATTCCTGTTCCGACAGTCCAAGCCAGATTGCAAAGAATCCAGTCAAACGGTCCCCGGGCTGAGGGATTTCAGTCATGTGGGGAGACTGGAGAAGCTGGGCATGTTCTCCTTAGACTACAGAAGGTTGATAAGAAGAAACACTTGCATTTCTTTTACGACCACCAGAACTCACAAAGCACTTTACAGCCAAAGAGTGTAGTCGCTGTTGTAATGTGGGAAACACAGCAGCCAATTTGCGCACAGCAAGCTCCCACACACAGCAATGTGATAATGATCCAGATCATCTATTTTTTTGTTATGTTGATTGAGGGATAAATATTGGCCCCAGGACACCGGGGAGAACTCCCCTGCTCTTCTTCAAAATAGTGGCCGTGGGATCTTTTACATCCACCTGAGAGAGCAGCAGACGGGGCCTCGGTTTAATGACTCATCTGAAAGATGGCACCTCTGACAGTGCGGCGCTCCCTCAGTACCGCCCCTCCGACAGTGCAACGCTCCCTCAGTACCGCCCCTCCGACAGTGCGGTGCTCCCTCAGTACTGCCCCTCCGACAGTGCGGCGCTCCCCCAGTACTGCCCCTCCGACAGTGCGGCGCTCCCTCAGTACTGCCTCTCCGACAGTGCGGCGCTCCCTCAGTACTGCCTCTCCGACAGTGCGGCGCTCCCTCAGCACTGCCCCTCCGACAGTGTGGCACTCCCTCAGCACTGCCCCTCCGACAGTGCGGCGCTCCCTCAGCACTGCCCCTCCGACAGTGCGGCGCTCCCTCAGTACTACACTGGAGTGTCAGCCTAGATTTTTGTGCTCAAATCCCTGGAGTGGGACTTGAACCCACGACCTTCTGACTCAGAGGCGAGAGAGAGCGAGTGCTGCCCACTGAGCCCCGGCTGACACAGAGACGGTTTGCTGGAGATGTCGAAATTGTTGTATATGTGGACTTGTATTTACTCTGTACAGCCACCAGAGGGCTCATCCCCTGGAGTCCCAAGGGATCCCATAATCCCTTGGGAGCACCTGTATTTAAGGAGGCCTCACAGGTTGGAGAGGCACTCTGGAGACCTGCAATAAAAGACTAAGGTCACACTTTACTTTGAGCTCACAGTGTTCAGTCTGACTCTTTCTCCATACACAACAGAAATTATGAAGGGTTTGAGAGAGTGAATAAGGAGACACTGTTCCCGGGGGCAGGAGGCTCGGTAACCAGAGGGACACAGATTGAATGCGATTGGCCAAAGAACCCGAGGGGGAGATGAGGAGAATGTGTTTACGCAGCGAGTTGTTGTGATCGGGAACGCGCTGCCTGAAAGGGCGATGGGAGCAGATTCAATAGTAACTTTCAAACCGGGAATTGGGTAAATAGTTGGAGGGGGAGAAAGTTGCCGGGCTGTGGGGGGTGCGTGGGGAGAGTGGGACTGATTGGATCGCCCTGTCACAGAGCCGGCACAGGCTCGATGGGCCCAATGGCTTCCTCCTGTGCTGTAAGATTGTGTGATACCAAATAAGGAGCAGCGTGAATTAGCTCAGCAAGATCATCTGTCTGATAAACGTTCAGATTCTGCAACTATAATACATTCTTATTACCACACAGATTGTTTAAATTCTGCTTTCTATTTGAATTCAGCCGGAATCTCCCTGTGTGCATCTAAAACTGCGGAAGATCTGGTTAAGTGTCGTGGTTAATGAAGGGAAGGAAACCGCGTTGACATCAGAGCAGCAAAAAGGGGCAGAGAGCGAGAGAGCGCGAGAGAGAGAGCGAGAGAGTGAGAGAGTGAGAGAGAGAGAACGAGAGAGAGGGAGAGCAAGAGAGCGAGAGAGAGAGAGAGCGAGAGAGAGCGCGAGACAGAGAGCGAAAGAGAGTGAGTGAGAGAGCGAGGGAGAAAGAGAGTGAGAGACACACAGAGAGAGAGAGAGACAGATTGTCATGTTTGTACTTTTGGGATCACTAGCCACTAGATGGCGTCACTGTTGGAGGCCATTGGGCTGCACGCACATGTGTGCAGACCAAGTATAAAAGGCCAGCCATTTTGTATATTAGTCACTTTGGGCCTTAATAAAACAGAGCCAAGGTCATACCTCTTGGAGTTAAACAGTACTCAGTCTAACAATTACTGCATACACATTTAGCAACGAGGCAACAAGAAACTTTACATGCAAAAATGAGCACAATTGGATTGTTGGAGCGATTTGTGGAAGGAGAAGATTGGGCAGACTTTGTGAGCCGCTGGAGCCAGTTCTTCGTGGCCAACAAATGGAGGAGGTCAGCGACACAGATCAGCGCCGGGCGATGTTCCTCACGGTTTGCGGTCCAGAAATTAATGGTCTGATGTGAGTCCAACAGAGAAGACGTATGAAGAATTGTGTACACTGGTATAGAACCACCTTAAGGCATCATCATCTCGAGATACAGATTTTACACGCACGTTCGCTCAGAGGGCCAGAATGCGGTGGAATTCGTTGCCGACCTGAGACGTCTAGCGGGACCGTGTAAGTTCGGGGCTGTGTTGGCAGACATGCTGCGGGACTTCTTTGTAATCGGCATCAACCACGAGGTGATCCTGCGTAAACTACTGGCGGTGGAGACGTTGGACTTGAACTGGGCCTTCACACTCGCTCAGTCATGCATGATGACGGATAGAAGTTGTTATGTGTGCAATAAAGGTACAAACTGAGTACTGTTTAACTGAACAGGTACACCCTTGGCTCTGCTTTATTTAGGCCCAAAGTGCCTGACTCTCAAAATGGCTGGCCTTTTATACCAGAGCAGCACCATGTGCGTGCTGCTCAGTGGTCTCCAACAATGACACCATCTGGTGGCTACAAACAGCATGTACATACATGACAATACCCTCCTCTGTGATCTTATCACAGTCTTTCACAGGTTGAGACAGTCCGGTGCTTTACGTTCCCAGGTTGACCGTCTCAGTTCGATTCCGGCCTTGGGTGAGTGTGCGGGGTCTGTTGTGGCTGCTGGCTGGATGACTGACTTGTTGGGGGTGGCAGTGGCCATGTCAGGAATTGCAAGTCCATTTTTATTGAACAAGTCCGTGATGGGAATTCCGGGATCACTGATGACCCTTGAACCCACTGAAGGCTGCTGGTAGGTTGGTTGGTCGTCGACGGTTTCTTCATCCGACTGCTCTGGCTCATCTGTGTGCCTCAGCTTTGTCTGATCCATGTGTTTCCTGCAAGTTTGCCCATTCTTGAGCTTAATAACAAAATACTCTGTTACCTTCCTTGGCCATGACCGTACCAGCGATCCATTTGGGACCCTGACCATAGTTCAACACATATACAGGATCATTAACAGAAATCTCGCGTGACACAGTTGCGCGATCGTGGTCCCCTTGTTGACTTTGTCTTCTGTATTCAACATGATTATTTAAATCCGTGTGTACCAGAGATAGCTTGGTCTTAAGACCTCGTTTCATCATGAGTTCAGCAGGCGAGACCCCTGTGAGTGTGTGGGGTCTTGTCCTGTAACTCAGCAGTATGCAGGACAAGCAGGTCTACAGTGACCCTTGGGTTACTCTCCTCATGCTTTGCTTGATAATTTGTACTGCACGTTCTGCTTGCCCATTGGACACAGGCTTGAACGGTGCTGACCTTACATGTTTTATGCCGTTAAGTTTCACAAACTCCTGAAACTCCTGACTGGTGAAGCACGACCCATTGTCGCTCACCACGATGTCAGGCAGACCATGTGTCGCGAACATGACATTGAGATTCTCTATGGTTGCCGAGGACGTACTGGATGACATGATTATGCATTCTATCCACTTCGAATAAGCGTCCACCACCACTAAAAACATCTTGCCCAGGAAGTGACCTGCAAAATCTACATGGATCCTGGACCAAGGTTTGGACGGCCATGACCACAGACTCAGCGGCGATTCCGCTGATGCTTTGCTGAGCTGCATGCAGGTGTTGCACTGATGCGCGCATGCTTCCAGCTCAGAATCAATTCCTGGCCACCATACGTGGGACCTGGCGATGGCCTTCATCATCACTATACCAGGATGTGTGCTGTGTAACTCACGCACAAACGTCTCTCTCCCTTTCTTGGGCATTACAACACGATTGTCTCACAATATGCAATCTGCATGACTAGACAGTTCGTCCTTGCAACAAATGTACAGTTACTTAGGTATGGCAGACCAATCACTTTTAAGGATGCAACCCTTTACCACGGATAATATCGGGTCCTGGCTGGTCCAGATCTTAACTTGTTGAGCCGTGACAGGGGTTCCTTCACTCTCAAAAGCATCCATGGTTAACAATAGGTCCGCCGGTTGTGGCGTTTCCACCTCCGGTGTGGGCAAAGGCAACCGGCTCAAAGCATCGGCACAATTCTCTGTGCCAGGTCTGTGGCGAATGACATAATCATAGGCAGATAATGTCAGCGGGATGACGCGGGATGAAGCGTTAGTATTGATACCTTTGCTCTCGGAAAACAACAAAATGAGCAGCTTGTGATCGGTCTCTAATTCAAACCTCAGACCGAACAGGTATTGATGCATCTTTTTAACACCGCACAAACACACTAAAGCTTCTTTTTTTACCATACTGTAGGCTCTTTCTGCTTTAGACAAACTTTTGGATTCATACGCAACAGGTTGAAATTTCCCCGACTCATTGGCTTGTTGTAACACACAACCAATTCCACATGACGATGCGTCACAGGCCAAAACTAAACGTTTACATGGGTCATAATGTACCAGCAGCTTGTTCGAGCAAAGAAGGTTGGTGGCTTTCTCGAAAGCTCTGTCTTGCAATGCGCCCCACACCCAGTTGTTGCCTGAAGGACGTTCTTGCTATTGAGGGAGTGCAGCGAAGGTTCACCAGACTGATTCCCGGGATGGCAGGACTGACATATGAGGAAAGAATGGATCGGCTAGGCTTATATTCACTAGAATTTAGAAGAATGAGATGGGATCTCATAGAAACATATAAAATTCTGACGGGATTGGACAGATTAGATGCAGGAAGAATGTTCCCGATGTTGGGGAAGTCCAGAACCAGGGGACACAGTCTAAGGATAAGGGGTAAGCCATTTCGGACTGAGATGAGGAGAAACTTCTTCACCCAGAGAATGGTGAACCTGTGGAATTCCCTACCGCAGAGAGTTGTTGAGGCCAGTTCGTTAGATATGTTCAAAAGGGAATTAGATGTGGCCCTTACGGCTAAAGGGATCAAGGGGTATAGAGAGAAAGCAGGAATGGGGTACTGAAGTTGAATGATCAGCCATGATTATATTGAATGGTGGTGCAGGCTCGAAGGGCCGAATAGCCTACTCCTGCACCTATTTTCTATGTTTCTATGTTTTCTCAATAGCATGTGCAATGGTTCAAGTAAGGTGTTCAATTTAGTTGGGAAGTTACCAAAGTAGTTGAGTAGACCCAGGAACGAACACAGCTCCGTCACATTCTGCGGCTTGGGTGCATGCTTGATGGCCTTGGTTTTCACATCAGTAGGTCTGATACCATCAGCGGAGATTTTCCTCCCGAGGAATTCGACCTCCGGTGCCATGAAGATGCACTTCGAGCGTTTCAGTCTGAGTCCCACTCTGTCCAGACGCAGTAGAACCTCTTCCAGGTTGTTCAGGTGTTCCTTGGAGTCACGACCGGTGATCAGGATGTTATCTTGGAACACGACGGTTCTGGGAACGGACTTCAGTCGACTTTCCATATTCCTCTGGAATATTGCTGCAGCCGAGCGAATTCCAAAAGGGCAGCTGTGGTAAATAAACATTCCTTTGTGTGTGTTAATGCACGTAAGTCTGTTCGACATCTCGACCAACTCCTGCGTCATGTAGGCCGACGTCAAGTCCAGTTTTGTGAACGACTTCCCTCCGGCTAGCATCGCAAACAAGTCATCAGCCTTCGGTAACGGGTACTGATCCTGTTTCAAAACCCTGTTGATCGTAGCCTTGTAGTCTCCACAGATTCTGACTGTGCCATCACTTTTCAGCACAGGAACAATGGGGCTGGCCCAATCATTAAATTTGACCAGTGATATGATCCCTTCACGCTGGAGTCTGTCCAGTTTAATTTCGACCTTCTCCCTCATCATATACGGCACTGCCCGAGCTTTATGATGGACGGGTCTTGCATCTGAGTCCATGTGGATCTGCACCTTGGCTCCCGTGAAGTTGCCGATACCCTGTTCGAACAGCGAGGGGAACTTGCTCAATACTTGGGCACATGTATCTTCCTCCGATGACAACGCCTTTATGTCATTCTGGTCGCATCTGATTTTCTCCAACCAGCTCCTGTCGAGCAGCATTGGGCCATTGCCTGGAACAATCCACATGGTAACTCGTGAACCGCACCGTTATATGACACATTAATTTGTGCACTGCCAATCACCTTTATCAGTTCTTTGGTGTACGTGTGCAGATTGGCGTTAACAGGGCTCAGCCTGGATCTCACAGTCTTAGTATCCCACAGCTTATTAAATGCCCTCTCGTTCATGATCGATTGACTCGTCCCTGTGTCCTGTTCCATCGATACCGGTGTCCCGTTAAACTTCACATTAATCAAAATTGGTTTACTCTTATGAAGGAGTACAAGCCATACACTTCCTCCTCTGGCATCTCAGATTGTGTATCCGGATCCACGCTAGTCTGACTCTCATCCTCCACGTGGTGTGTCACAGCACGCTTGCTCATCTGCGGATACTTGCGCCGGAGATGCCCCACTCTCAGACAGCCTTTGAAACTATATTGCTTAAATCGGCACTGCTGGTGCTGATGATTTCTCCCACAACGCCAACACGGAGAAGTCGGATACATTCCCGCTGGCGGACTTTGGGCAGCCACAGGTTTCGCAAACGCAGCCGGATAGGCCCTGCCATGTGCCGCTCTGCCGAACGGCGAATCAATCGCATTTACAGTACTTGCCGAGGTTCAGTTCTTCACCGGTATTTGCTTTAGACTCATGTCTGTCGACATACATGATTGAGCGATCTGGATGGCCCTTTTAAATCCAACTCCTCCACCGCCAGAAGTTTGCACTGGATCACCTCGTGGTTGATACCGATAACAAAGTCCCGCAGCATGTCTGCCAACACCGTCCCGAACTTGCACAGTCCCGCGAGACGTCTCAGGTCGGCTACGAATTCCGCCGCGCCCTGGCCCTCCGATCGAACGTGTGTATAAAACCCGTATCTCGAGATGATGATACCATCGTCTGGCTTGAGGTGCTCCCGTACCAATGTACACAACTCCTCGTATGTTTTCTCTGTTGGATCACTAGGCCTGAGTAGATTCTGTATCAGACCGTAGATCTTTGAACCGCACACAGTGAGGAACACGGCCCGACGCCGATCTGCATTTTGTTGGCCACGAAGTACTGGTTCAAACGGCTCACAAAGTCTGACCAATCTTCTCCCTCCACGAATCGCTCTCAAAATCCAATTGTGCTCATTTTGCAAACAAAGGTTCTTGTATTCTCGTCGCCAAATGTTATGTATGCAATAAAGGTTCAAACTGAGTAATGTTTAACTGAACAGGGTACACCCTTGGCTCTACTTTATTATGGCCCCAAGTGCCTGACTCTCAAAATGGCTGGCCTTTTATACCAGAGCAGCACCATGTGCGTGCTACTCAGTGGCCTCCAACAAGGACACCATCTGGTGGCTACAAACTGCATGTACACACATGACAATAGTCTCAAGCAGAGATCAGTGAAAAATCGAAACTCAGCAAGTATTGCAAATATGATTGATTTGGCTTTCCGCAGAGTGGCATATGGTGGGGCCTACTTGACTGCGTACGCAAAATCTGTGGCTGCCCAAAGTCCGCCAGCGGTAAAGTATCCGACTTCTCCGTGTTGGCGTTGTGGGGGAAATCACCGGCACCAGCAGTGCCGATTTAAGCAATATAGTTGCAAACGCTGTCTGAGAGTGGGGCATCTCCAGTGCAAGTGTCCGCAGATGAGCAAGCGTGCTGCGACACACCACGTGGAGGATGATGGTCAAACTAGCAAGGATCCGGATACGCAATCCGAGATACCAGAGGAGGAAGTGTATGGACTGTACTCGTTCCTAACTAAGAGCAAATCGATAATGATCAACGTGAAATTTAATGGGGTGCCGGTATCGATGGAACTGGACACGGGGGCGAGTCAATCGATAATGAGCCAGAGGGCATTCGACAAGCTGTGGGATACTAAGGCTGTGAGGCCCAGGCTGAGTCCAATCAATGCCAAGTTGCGCATATACAAAGAACTCATAACGGTGATTGGCAGTGCCACAATTAAAGTGTCGTATGACGGTGCTGTGCACGAGTTACCGCTATGGATTGTCGCAGGCAATGGCCCAACGCTGTTCGGCAGAAACGGGCTTGAAAAAATCAGATGCGATTGGAACGACATCAAGGCGTTGTCGTCGGAGGAAGATACATGTGCCCCAGTACTGAGCAAGTTCCCCTCACTGTTCAAACCAGGCATCAGCAACGTCATGGGAGCCAAGGTGCAGATCCACGAGGACTCGGATACAAGATCCATCTATCATAAAGCTCGGGTAGTTCCGTATATGATGAGGAAGAAGATCGAAATCGAACTAGATAGAGTCCAGCGTGAAGATTTCATATCACTGGTTGAATTTAATGAATGGGCCAGCCCCATTGTTCCTGTGCTGAAAAGTGATGGCACAGTCAGAATCTGTGGAGACTACAAGGCTGCGATCAACAGGGTTTCGAAACAGGATCAGTACCCATTACCGAAGGCTGATGACTTGTTTGCAACACTAGCTGGGGGTAAAGTCATTCACCAAACTGGACTTGACGTCGGCCTACATGACACAGGAGCTGGTCGATACGTTGAAGAGACTTATGTTCATTAACACGTATAAAGGACTTTATTTATCACAGGTGCCCTTTTGGAATTCGCTCGGCTGCAGCAATATTTCAGAGGAACACGGAGAGTCTACTGAAGTCCGTTCCCAAAACCGTCGTGTTCCAAGATGACACACTTGATGAATCTTCTGGAATTTGTTGAGGATGTAACTAGCAAATTGGACAAGAGAGAACCAGTGGATGTGGTGTATTTGGACTTTCAAAAGGCTTTTGACAAGGTCCCACACAAGAGATTGGTGTGCAAAATCAAAGCACATGGTATTGGGGGTAATGTACTGACGTGGATAGAGAACTGGTTGGCAGACAGGAAGCAGAGAGTCGGGATAAACGGGTCCTTTTCAGAATGGCAGGCAGTGACTAGTGGAGTGCTGCAGGGCTCAGTGCTGGGACCCCAGCTACTTACAATATACATTAACGATTTAGATGAAGGAATTGAGTGTAATATCTCCAAGTTTGCAGATGACACTAAGCTGGATGGCGGTGTGAGCTGTGAGGGGGATGCTAAGAGGCTGCAGGGTGACTTGGACAGGTTAGGTGATGGGCAAATGCATGGCAGATGCAGTATAATGTGGATAAATGTGAGGTTATCCATTCTGGGGGCAAAACCACGAAGGCAGAATATTATCTGAATGGCAGCAGATTAGGAAAAGGGGAGGTGCAATGAGACCTGGGTGTCATGGTTCATCAGTCATTGAAAGTTAGCATGCAGGTACAGCAGGCAGTGAAGAAGGCAAATGGTATGTTGGCCTTCATAGCTAGGGGATTTGAGTATGGGAGCAGGGAGGTCTTACTGGAGTTGTACAGGGCCTTAGTGAGGCCTCACCTGGAATATTGTGTTCAGTTTTGGTCTCCTAATCTGAGGAAGGACGTTCTTGCTATTGAGGGAGTGCAGCGAAGGTTCACCAGACTGATTCCAGGGATGGCTGGACTGTCATCTGAGGAGAGACTGGATCAACTGGGCCTTTATTCACAGGAGTTTAGAAGGATGAGAGGGGATCTCATGGAAACGTATAAGATTCTGACGGGACTGGACAGGTTAGATGCAGGAAGAATGTTCCCGATGTTGGGGAAGTCCAGAACCAGGGGACACAGTCTAAGGATAAGGGGTAAGCCATTTAGGACTGAGATGAGGAGAAACTTCTTCACTCAGAGAGTGGTTAACCTGTGGAATTCCCTGCTGCAGAGAGTTGTTGATGCCAGTTCATTGGATATATTCAAGAGGGAGTTAGCTATGGCCCTTACAGCTCAGGGGATCAAGGGGTATGGAGAGAAAGCAGGAAAGTGTTACTGAGGGAGTGATCAGCCATGAACTCATTGAATGGCGGTGCAGGCTAGAAGGGCCGAATGGCCTACTCCTGCACCTATTTTCTATGTTTCTATGTTTACTGCTCACAGGTTGTGACTCCGAGGAACATCTGAACAACCTGGAAGAGGTTCTACATCGTCTGGACAAAGTGGGACTCAGACTGAAACACTCGAAGTGCGTCTTCATGGCACCAGAGTTCGAATTCCTGGGGAGGAAAATTGCTGCAGACGGAAACAGGCCCAACGGACGCGCAAACCAAGGCCATCAAGAATGCACCAAAGCCGCAGAATGTGACGGAGCTGCATTCGTTTCTGGGTCTACTCAACTATTTCGGTAACTTCCTACCTAAATTGAGCACCTTATTAGAACCACTGCACATGCTGCTAAGAAAAGACGACAACTGGGTGTGGGGTGCGTCTCAAGTCAGAGGTTTTGAGAAAGCCACCAATCTGCTTTGCTCTAACAAGCTGCTGGTACATTATGACCCATGTAAACGTTTAGTTTTGGCCTGTGATGCTTCGTCATATGGAATTGGTGGCGTATTCCAACAAGCTAATGAGTCGGGTAAACTTCAACCAGTCACGTATGCTTCAAAAAGTTTGTCTAAAGTGGAAAACCTACAGCATGGCAGAGAAAGAAGCACCAGCCTGTGTGTATGGGGTTAAAATGATGCATCAATACCTGTCTGGTCTTCGGTTTGAACTGGAGGCAGATCACAAGCCGCTCATTTCACTGTTCTCTGAAAACAAAGGTATCAATACCAATACTTCATCCCGCATCCAGAGGTGGGCGCTGACATTATCCGCTTGTGATTATGTCATTCGCTGGCACTGAGAATTGTGCCGATGCTTTGAGCCGTCTGCCATTGCCCACACCGGAGGTGGAAACACCACAACCGGCGGACCTATTGTTAGTTATGGATGCTTTTGAGAATGAAGGAACCCCTGTCACGTCTCAACAAGTTAAGACCTGGACCAGCCAGGACACGATTTTATCGGTGGTGAAGAGTTGCATCCTCAAAGGTGATTGGTCTGCCATACCCAAGCAAATGTGCGAGGAGACCAAACCTTATATCTGTCGCAAAGACAAACTGTCTATTCAATCTGATTGTATACTGTGGGGCAATTGTGTTGCTATGCCCAAGAAACGAAGAGAGAAATTTGCATGTCTCGGCATTGTAATGATGAAAGCCATCGCCAGGTCTCATGTATGGTGGCCTGGAATTGACTCTGAGCTGGAATCATGTGTGCATCAGTGCAACACTTGCATGCAGCTCAGTAAAGCACCAGCGGAATCACCGCTGAGTCTGTGGTTGTGGCCGTCCAAACCATGGTCCAGGATCCACATAGACTTTGCAGGTCCCTTCCTGGGGAAGATGTTTTTAGTTGTGGTGGATGCATATTTGAAGTGGATAGAGTGTATAATCATGTCATCCAGCACATCCACAGCTACCATTGAGAATCTCAGTGTCATGTTCACGACACATGGTCTGCCTGACATCATGTTAGCGACAACAGATCGTGCTTCACCAGTCAGGAGTTTCAAGTGTTCATGAAACTCAATGGTATCAAACATTTACAGTCAGCACCGTTCAAACCTGCATTAAATGGGCAAGCAGAACGTTCTGTCCAAATCATAAAGCAGAGTATGAAGCGAGTAACCCAAGGGTCACTGCAGACCCGCCTGTCATGCATACTGCTTAGTTACAGGACAAGACCACACTCGCTTACCGGGGTCTCACCTGCTGAACTAATGAGGAAGAGAGGTCTTAAGACCAAGCTATCTTGTGTACAGCCTGACTTGAATAATCATGTTGAATATAGAAGACAAAGTCAGCAAGGGTATCACCATCGCGCAGCTGTGTCACGCGATATTTATGTAAATGATCCTGTATATGTTTTGAATTGTGGTCAGGGTCCCAAGTGGATCGCTGGTACTGTCATGGCCAAGGAAGGCAACAGAGTATTTATTGTCAAGCTCAAAAATGGGCAAACATGCAGGAAACATATGGATCAGACAAAGCTGTGGCACACAGACAAACCGGAACAGTCGGAGGAAGAGACAGTCGATGACCAACCAACCTACCCCCAGTCATCAGAGGACTCAGTGGTCATCAGTGAATCGGGACTTTCAATCACTGACATGTTCAATGAAAATGGACTTTCAATCACTGACATGGCCATTGCCACTCCCAATGATGAAAGTGCTCCTCAATGGCATCCCAGTATCAATGGAGCTAGACCCGGGGGCCAGCCAGTCCCTGATGAGTATCAAACAGTTTGACAATTTGTGGGTGTCCAAGGCCAGGAGGCCACAATTATCGGCGATCGACGCACAGCTACGGACATATACAAAGGAGATCATTCCGGTGCTAGGCAGCGCCACGGTAGTCGTGACCCACAAAGATTCGGAGAACAGGTTGCCACTCTGGATTGTCCCGGGGGACGGTCCCGCACTACTGGGGAGGAGTTGGCTTGCTGTCATGAACTGGAAATGGGGCGATGTCAATGCAATTTCCTCTGTGGAGCGAGTATCATGCTCACAGGTCCTGGACAAATTTGACTCATTATTTCAATCCGGCATCGGCACTTTCATGGGGACCAAGGTAGTGATTCACATAAACCCGGACACCAGGCCAGTACACCACAAGGCCAGAGCGGTGCCGTACGTGATGCGTGAACAGATAGAAGGCGAATTGGACCGCCTGCTGAGGGAAGGCATCATCTCGCCAGTCGAATTCAGTGACTGGGTGAGCCCGATTGTGCCAGTGCTCAAGGCGGATGGGTCGGTCAGGATATATGGTGATTACAAGGCCACCATCAATCGGGTGTCACTCCAAGACCAGTACCCGCTACCGAGAGCAGAGGACCTCTTCGCGACGCTATCCGGTGGCAAACTTTTTTCAAAATTGGACCTGACCTCAGCTTACATGACCCAGGAGCTGGCGAGTGAGTTGAAGAAGCTGACCACCATCACGACACACAAGGGGTTGTTTGAGTACAACAGATGTCCGTTCGGGATTCGCTCGGCCGCCGCGATCTTCCAACGAAATATTGAAACCTCCTCAAGTCGATTCCAGGGACGGTGGTTTTTCAGGACGACATCCTCATCACGGGTTACGATACTGAAGAACATCTCCACAACCTGGAGGTAGTGCTATTCAGACTGGACCGGGTAGGTCTGCGACTGAAAAAGGCGAAGTGCGTCTTCCTAGCTCCAGAGGTAGAATTCCTGGGGATGAGGGTAGCAGCAGACGGGATCAGCCCTACTGCATCCAAGACGGAAGCGATCCAGAGGGCACCCAGACCCCGTAACACGACGGAGCTGCGTTCGTTCCTGGGGCTCCTGAACTATTTTGGTAACTTTCTTCCCAAATTGAGCACGCTGCTAGAGCTGCTACACGTGCTCCTACGCAAAGGTCGCGAATGGGTCTGGGGGAACAGCCAGGAAAGGGTTTTTAATAGAGCACGCAATTTGTTATGTTCCAACAATCTGTTACATGACCCATGTAAGAAACTTGTGTTAACGTGCGATGCGTCGTCCTATGGTGTCGGGTGTGTGTTGCAGCATGTCAATGCCAAGGGTCAGTTACAGCCGGTAGCTTATGCCTCCAGGAGTCTGTCCCAGGAAGAAAGGGGCTACAGGATGGTAGAAAAGGAGACGCTATGCAGTAAAAACAATGCACAGTTTGGCAGGAAATTTGAGCTGGAGACAGATCACAAACCCCTAACGTCCCTTTTGGTCGACAACAAGGCCATAAATGCGAATGCATCGGCTCGCATACAGAGGTGGGCACTCACGTTAGCCGCCTATGACTACACAATTCGGCACAGACCGGGCACTGAAAACTGCGTGGATGCACTCAGCAGGCTCCCACTAGCCACCACCGAGGGGACAACCGAGCATGGTGCTGAGATGGTCATGGCTGTTGAAGCTTTCGGAAGCGAAGGCTCACCCGTGACAGCCCGTCAGATTAAAGTCTGGACAAATAGACACCCGCTATTGTCTCTAGTCAAGAAATGTGTCCTGAATGGGGACTGGGCAGCCACGTACAGGGCATGCCCTGAGAAATTTAAACCATTTCACAGGCGCAAGGATGAACTCTCGATTCAGGCCGATTGCCTACTGTGGGGAAACTGCGTAGTCATGCCCCAGATGGGCAGAGAGGTGTTCATCAGAGAACTCCACAATGAGCACCCGGGTATTGTCACGATGAAGGCAATTGCCAGGTCACACGTTTGGTGGCCAGGGATAGACGCAGACCTGGAACTTTGTGTTCGCAGGTGCAACACGTGTGCCCAGCTGGACAATGCGCCCAGGGAAGCCCCCCTTAGCCCCTGGCCATGGCCCGCCATGCCTTGGTCACGCATCCATGTGGACTCCGCAGGTCCTTTCATGGGAAAAATGTTTTTGGTTGTAGTAGACGCCTACTCCAAATGGATCGAGTGTGACATTTTTAATTCAAGCACATCCTCTGCCACGGTAGAATGTCTACGGGCAATGTTCGCCGCCCACGGTCTACCGGACATCTTGGTCAGCGACAATGGCCCGTGCTTCACAAGCATTGAATTCCAGGACTTCATGGCAGGAAATGGTATCAACCATGTCAGAACGGCACCGTTGAAGCCGGCCTCAAACGGCCAGGCAGAACGAGCAGTGCAGATAATCAAACAGGGGATGCTCAGAATCCAAGGGGGTTCCCTACAAACCCGCTTATCACGCCTCCTGTTGGCCAATAGATCCCGACCACACTCGCTCACAGGGGTTCCACCCCCAGAGCTGCTAATGAAAAGGATGCTCAAAACCAGGTTATCCCTTATACACCCTACCATGAAAGAAATTGTCGAGAGCAGGCGCCAGTCACAATGTGACCAACATGACAGGAATGCGAGGGCGTGATGTCTTTATTCTCAACTACGCTGCAGGGCCCAAATGGCTTGCAGGCACTGTGATTGCCAAAGAGGATTCTGGTAGTTAAACTTATCAATGGACAAATCTGCCGCAAACACGTGGATCAAACTAAAAGGAGGTTCAGCAACCCCATAGAAGAAGCAGAGGAAGAACACGATGTAGAATTCACTCCACCACAGGTGACCGAACACCGGAACCAAAGGGAGGAGAGCCCAGTCACTGTGGGCAGTCCGGACAGGCCTGAGGCACCGCAAACAACAGAGACTCAGGCCAGCGCCCAACAACCGGAGCCCCAACTCAGGCGCTCTACAAGGGAGTGTAAACCACCAGAGAGACTCAACCTGTGATCCCAATAAGACTTTGGGGGGGGGGAGGTGATGTCATGTATTCAACCAGCATTGTAATCCATGTATAAACTGACTAGTTGTACACTGTGAGAACAATGACCACTAGGTGGTGAACTTGTGGGAGACACTCCTAACCTGGACCTTCAGGTATAAAAGGGGAAGCTCCACCCACCTTCATCACTTCAGTGCTGGAATAAAAGTTGCTGGTCGCAGAGTGACCTTCTCTCAAGTATGGGCCTCGTGTGCATTTATACTGTATAGTAAGGACATATTAGTATCGATCTCTGTCTTGAATATACTCCACGAGAACAGCAGGTTTGATCCCCGGTCAGTGGGGCATTAGCAGGGAGAGGGAGTGGACCATCACGCAGAAGTCCCGCCCAGTGAGCTCTGCTGGAAACAGCAGACATCAAAAGGATGGGAATGAGCTTGGCCGAGGTACAAATCCGTGGTCAAATCACTCGCAAATGTGTCGGGTGTCCGGGAGCAGCCACACGGGTTACATACTGACATCCGTGCACTGTGTGAACAGTTTGCTCTGGTGAAGGGAACACAGGAACAGGAGTCGGCCAGTCTGTCCCTCGAGCCTGCTCCGCCATTTAATGTGATCATAGCTGATCAGTTTCTAAACTCCAGCCACCCACATTGGCTCCAATATCCCTTAATACCCTTATCCAGCAAAAATCTATCTATCTCAGATTTAAAACTTATTAATTGACCCAGCAGCCAACGCTTTTTAAGGAAGAGAGTTCAACACTTCGCGAGAAGTGTTTTAGAAACCTGTTTTAGAGACAAATTAACAATGAGGGAGTTAGAATCAAGAATAGAATAAGCAACCAGGGAAGGACATTGAAGTGGACAATGTCAATGGGGTCAAGGGGCAATTAGATGCCTTTCCGGCAACGCAGAGTGAGGTGAGAAGGTGGGTAGGTGGGGTTGGGGATATGGGGAGAAGGTGGGTAGGTGGGGTTGGGGGATATGGGAGAAGGTGGGTAGGTGGGGTTGGGGGATATGGGGAGAAGGTGGGTAGGTGGGGTTGGGGGATATGAGAGAAGGTGGGTATGTGGGGTTGGGGGATATGGGGAGAAGGTGGGTAGGTGGGGTTGGGGGATATGGGAGAAGGTGGGTAGGTGGGGTTGGGGGATATGGGAGAAGGTGGGGAGGTGGGGTTGGGGATATGGGGAGAAGGTGGGTAGGTGGGGTTGGGGGATATGGGGAGAAGGTGGGTAGGTGGGGTTGGGGATATGGGGAGAAGGTGGGTAGGTGGGGTTGGGGGATATGGGAGGAGGTGGGGTTGGGGGATATGGGGCGTAGGTGGGGTTGGGGGATATGGGAGAAGGTGGGTAGGTGGGGTTGGGGGATATGGGGAGAAGGTGGGTAGGTGGGGTTGGGGGATATGGGAGGAGGTAGGGTTGGGGGAGAAGATGGGTAGGTGGGGTTGGGGGATATGTGAGAAGGTGGGTAGGTGGGGTTGGGGGATATGAGGAGAAGGGACAGGTTTATTCGGGGCTGATGGTATTTTTTGATCCCAACAATGCTTCTGTTTGTGTGTAACGTCTCACTAATCATGTGTCTCCCGTAAGCTGTGTTGCTTTAGCCCAGCAACATATCGCCTTACCTGACCGTATTCCTTCTCAATAGCAGCTCTCTGTTTACTAAACGACCTGTAACAAAATATAAAAACACAGCGAGGTCAGAGGTGAGACTCAGTCAGCTGACGATTGCTGCCTGATTAAAATCTGAACAAAATATCAACAATCCCTTAAAGTGCAGGGTTCCAGCCCTGAATCATAGAAATTTACAGCACGGAAGGAGGCCATTCGGCCCATCGTGTCCGTGCCGGCCGACCAAGAGCTACTCAGCCTAATCCCACTTTCCAGTTCTCGGTCCGTAGCCCTGTAGGTTACGGCACTTCAAGTCTACAGGTCTGCAGTAATACCCGCCCTCCTGTATGGATCAGAGGCATGGACGATGTATAGAAGACACCTCAAGTCGCTGGAGAAATACAACCAACGATGTCTCTGCAAGATCCTGCAAATCCCCTGGGAGGACAGACGCACCAACATCAGTGTCCTCGACCGGGCTAACATCCCCAGTATTGATGCACTGACCACACTCGATCAGCTTCGCTGGGCAGGCCACAGAGTTCACATGCCAGATACAAGACTCCCGAAGCAATTGCTTTAAGCGGAGCTCCTTCATGGCAAACGAGCCAAAGGTGGGCAGCAGAAACGTTACAAGGACACCCTCAAAGCCTCCCGAGTAAAGTGTGACATCATCACTGACACCTGGCCAAAGACCGCCCGAGGTGGAGAAAGTGCATCCGGGAGGGCGTTGAGCTCTTCGAATCTCAACGCCGCGAGCATGAAGAGGCCAGGCGCAGGCAGCGGAAGGAGCGTGCGGCAAACCAGCCCCACCCCCCGCTTCCCCCGAGGAATGTCTGTCCCACCTGTGACAGGGTCTGTGGCTCTCGTATTGGACTGTTCAGCCACCAAAGGACTCACTTTAGGCCCCTCATAATTTTATATACCTCAATGAGATCTCCCCTCAGCCTCCTCTGTTCCAAGGAAAACAGACCCAGCCTATCCAATCTTTCCTCATAGCTAAAATTCTCCAGTCCAGGCAACATCCTCATAAATCTCCTCTGTACCCTCTCCAGTGCAATCACATCTTTCCTGTAATGTGGTGACCAGAACTGCATGCAGTACTCCAGCTGTGGCCTAACCAGTGTTTTATACAGTTCAAGTATAACTTCCCTGCTCTAGTATTCCATGCATCAACTAATAAAGGCAAGTATTCCATATGCCTTCTTAACCACCTTATCTACCTGGCCTGCTACCTTCAGGGATCTGTGGACCTGCACTCCCAGGTCCCTCTGTTCCTCTACACTTCCCAGTGTCCTACCATTTAATGTGTATTCCCTTGCCTTGTTAGACCTCCCCAATGCATTACCTCACACTTCTCCAGATTGAATTCCATTTGCCACTGTTCTGTCCACCTGACCAGTCCATCGATATCTTCCTGCAGTCTGCAGCTTTCTTCTTCATTATCAACCACACGGACAATCTTAGTATCTGCAAACTTCTTAATCATACCCCAACATTCAAGTCCAAGTCATTGATATATACCACAAAAAGCAAGGGACCCAGCACTGAGCCCTGCGGAACCCCACTGGATACAGCCTTCCGGTCACAAAAACACCCATCAACCATTACCTTTTGCTTCCTGCCTCTGAGCCAATTTTGGATCCAACTTGTCACTTTGCCCTGGATCCCATGGGCTTTTACTTTTGTGACCAGTCTGCCATGTGGGACCTTATCAAAAGCTTTGCTAAAATCCATATACACTACATTATACGCACTGTCCTCATCGACCCTCCTGGTTACCTCCTCGAAAAATTCAATCAAGTTAGTCAGACAGGACCTTCCCTTAAATAATCCATGCTGACACTGTCGGAGGGGCAGTACTGAGGGAGTGCCGCACTGTCGGAGGGGCAGTACTGAGGGAGTGCCGCACTGTCGGAGGGGCAGTACTGTGTGAGTGCCGCACTGTCGGAGGGGCAGTACTGAGGGAGCGCCGCACTGTCGGAGGGGCAGTACTGAGGGAGCGCTGCACTGTCGGAGGGGCAGTACTGAGGGAGTACCGCACTGTCGGAGAGGTGGTACTGAGGGAGCGCCGCACTGTCGGAGGGGCAGTACTGAGGGAGCGCTGCACTGTCGGAAGAGCAGTACTGAGGGAGTGCTGCACTGTCGGAGGGGCAGTACTGAGGGAGCGCTGCACTATCGGAAGAGCAGTACTGAGGGAGCGCCGTACTGTCAGAGGGGCAGTACTGAGGGAGTACCGCACTGTCGGAGGGGCAGTACTGAGGGAGTACCGCACTGTCGGAGGGGCAGTACTGAGGGAGTACCGCACTGTCGGAGGGGCAGTACTGAGGGAGTACCGCACTGTCGGAGAGGCGGTACTGAGGGAGCGCTGCACTGTCGGATGAGGCATTAAACCGAGGCCCCGTCTGCTCCCTCAGGTGGATGTAAAAGATCCAAGGGCACTATTTTGAAGAAGAGTAGGGGAATCCAAGCCTATATTTATCCCTCAATCAACATCACTAAAGCAGATTATCCACTCATTATCACAGTGCTGATTGTGGGAGCTTGCTGTGCATAAATTAGCTGCCGCGTTTCCCACATTACAACAGTGACTACACTCCAAAAGTACGTCATTGGCTGTAAAATGGATTGTGACGTACTGAGGTTGTGAGAGGTTCTGCAGAGATGCACATCTTTCTTTGTTTGATATCTGAGGCAATCTTTAGCTGTATTGCAAAATCGCTGCCTATACTTTCTGGTCACAGAGTGAATGATGAGATATCGACAGCGGTTTGCATTCCGCTCATTATTTTATTGATCAATCTGCCAATAGTGACCAGCTCTCCTTCAGATCCCAGAAAACTGATCAGCAAAGGTCAGTCATTCAAATACACCTGTCGTCACCACCACATGTCCCGGTGAATCGGTGAAGTGTGAAAAACAGTCCGTACAGTGACAGCAAACACTTGGCTGCACCTTGTTTGGAGAGCACCTACTGATCCAGCCTTAACGTCCCTCACTCACTGAGCTGGGATTCAGGGCTGGACCCTCGAAAACTCAGCTGCTCGTGACCTAACTCGCACCAAGTCCCGCTCACCCATCACCCCCTGTGCCCACTGCCCGTGTCCTAACTCGCACCGAGTCCCGCTCACCCATCACCCCCTGTGCTCACTGACCCGTGTCCTAACTCGCACCCAGTCCCACTCACCCATCACCCCCTGTGCTCACTGCCCCCGTGTCCTAACTCGTACCCAGTCCCGCTCACCCATCACCCCCTGTGCTCACTGCCCCGTGTCCTAACTCGCACCCAGTCCCGCTCACCCATCACCCCCTGTGCTCACTGCCCCGTGTCCTAACTCGCACCAAGTCCCGCTCACCCATCACCCCCTGTGCTCACTGCCCCGTGTCCTAACTCGCACCGAGTCCCGTTCACCCATCACCCCCTGTGCCCACTGCCCGTGTCCTAACTCGCACCGAGTCCCGCTCACCCATCACCCCCTGTGCTCACTGCCCCCGTGTCCTAACTCGTACCCAGTCCCGCTCACCCATCACCCCCTGTGCTCGCTGCCCCGTGTCCTAACTCGCACCGAGTCCCGCTCACCCATCACCCCCTGTGCTCACTGACCCGTGTCCTAACTCGCATCCAGTCCCGTTCACCCATCACCCCCTGTGCCCACTGCCCGTGTCCTAACTCGCACCGAGTCCCGTTCACCCATCACCCCCTGTGCCCACTGCCCGTGTCCTAACTCGCATCCAGTCCCGTTCACCCATCACCCCCTGTGCTCACTGACCCGTGTCCTAACTCGCATCCAGTCCCGTTCACCCATCACCCCCTGTGCCCACTGCCCGTGTCCTAACTCGCACCGAGTCCCGTTCACCCATCACCCCCTGTGCCCACTGCCCCGTGTCCTAACTCGCACCGAGTCCCGCTCACCCATCACCCCCTGTGCTCACTGCCCCCGTGTCCTAACTCGTACCCAGTCCCGCTCACCCATCACCCCCTGTGCTCGCTGCCCCGTGTCCTAACTCGCACCGAGTCCCGCTCACCCATCACCCCCTGTGCTCACTGACCCGTGTCCTAACTCGCATCCAGTCCCGTTCACCCATCACCCCCTGTGCCCACTGCCCGTGTCCTAACTCGCACCGAGTCCCGTTCACCCATCACCCCCTGTGCCCACTGCCCCGTGTCCTAACTCGCACCGAGTCCCGTTCACCCATCACCCCCTGTGCCCACTGCCCCGTGTCCTAACTCGCACCAAGTCCCGTTCACCCATCACCCCCTGTGCCCACTGCCCGTGTCCTAACTCGCACCGAGTCCCGCTCACCCATCACCCCCTGTGCTCACTGCCCCCGTGTCCTAACTCGCACCGAGTCCCGCTCACCCATCACCCCCTGTGCTCACTGACCCGTGTCCTAACTCGCATCCAGTCCCGTTCACCCATCACCCCCTGTGCCCACTGCCCCGTGTCCTAACTCGCACCGAGTCCCGTTCACCCATCACCCCCTGTGCCCACTGCCCGTGTCCTAACTCGCACCGAGTCCCGCTCACCCATCATCCCCTGTGCTCACTGCCCCCGTGTCCTAACTCGCACCGAGTCCCGCTCACCCATCACCCCCTGTGCTCACTGCCCCGTGTCCTAACTCGCACCCAGTCCCGCTCACCCATCACCCCCTGTGCTCACTGCCCCGTGTCCTAACTCGCACCGAGTCCCGCTCACCCATCACCCCCTGTGCTCACTGTCCCATGTCCTAACTCGCACCGAGTCCCGCTCACCCATCACCCCCTGTGCTCGCTGCCCCGTGTCCTAACTCGCACCGAGTCCCGCTCACCCATCACCCCCTGTGCTCACTGCCCCGTGTCCTAACTCGCACCCAGTCCCGCTCACCCATCACCCCCTGCACTCGCTGACCTACATTGGCTCTCGGTCCCACAATGCCTCAATTTTAAAATTCTCATCCTTGTTTTCAAATCCCTCCATGGCCTCGCCCCTCCCTATCTCTGTAATCTCCTCCAGCCTCACAACTCCCGAGAACTCTGTGCTTCCCCAATTCTGGTCTCTTGAACATCCCTGATTTCCATCGCTCCATCATTGGCGGCCGTGACTTCAGCTGCCTAGGCACCAAGCTCTGGAATTCCCTCCCTAAACCTCACTCTCCTCCTTCAAACAAGTATATGGTCATTTGTCCCTAATATCTCCTTCTGTAGCTCAGTGACAAATTTTGTTTGATAATCGCCCCTGTGAAGTGCCTTGTGACAGCTTCCTAGGTAACCAGCCCCTCAGACACTGCCCTCAGTACTGCCCCTCTGACAGTGCAGCGCTCCCTCAGTACTGCCACTCCAACAGTGCAGCGCTCCCTCAGTACTGCCCCTCCGACAGTGCAGCGCTCCCTCAGTACTGCCCCTCCGACAGTGCAGCACTCCCTCAGTACTGCCACTCCAACAGTGCAGCGCTCCCTCAGTACTGCCCCTCCGACAGTGTAGCGCTCCCTCAGTACTGCCACTCCAACAGTGCAGCGCTCCCTCAGTACTGCCCCTCCGACAGTGCAGCGCTCCCTCAGTACTGCCCCTCCGACAGTGCAGCGCTCCCTCAGTACTGCCACTCCAACAGTGCAGCACTCCCTCAGTACTGCCCCTCCGACAGTGCGGCACTGCCTCAGTACAGCCTCTCCGACAGTGCGGCGCCCATTCTGTCTAAGCCACCCTTGCCCCGGTCATTGGATGCAGACATTACAGATCAGCCATTAACTAGGTGAGAGCATAGTGACAGAGTGACTCTGGGGTCAAGCTGCGCTCTGGCTCAATTGTCCCTGCGGATCCCAGTGACATGACCTCACTCGGCAAACTGTTGGGTCCCAGTGCTGTGTCCTCAGCTCAGAGGTCTGTGTTGGGAGGTTGCTGCTCTGCCGAGACCAAGCCGTTTGGGGAAGGTGAATCAGACAGCAGTCTGCTCACAGAGTGGAGTGCTGGAGGCGGTCCAGAGAGGAGAGAGTGCATCTGATTTTAGTTTCAACATTCAGGAATGATTTCGATCCCTTGTGCCAAGGAGCCTGTTTGCAGCTCTCCTGGAGATAGTCAGCCTGTGATTCTCAGTTATGTTGGCGCTGAATTGTAGCCATGGTCGATTTCATTCCAATCATTTGCAAGAAATGTAAATAAAAAATGCATTTGGGAGCCAAATTATTTCAAACTCTACCCTCTGTTTTTCCAAACCTGGGCTGCAGCTCTCTCTCAGTTTCTCTCTCCCTCACTGTGTCTCTGTCTGTCTCTCTCTCTCCCTCTCTCACTGTGTGTCTCTCTCTCTCTCACTGTGTGTGTCTCTCTCTCACTGTGTGTCTCTGTCTCTCTCCCTCTCTCACTGTGTGTCTCTCGCTGTCTCTCTCACTGTGTCTCTCTCTCTGTCTCTCTATCTGTCTCTCTCTCTGTGTCTCTCTCTCTCACTGTCTCTCTCATTGTGTCTGTCTCTCTCCCTCTCTCACTGTGTGCCTCTCTCTGTCTCTCTCACTGTGTCTCTGTCTGTCTCTCTCTCTCTCTCTCACTGTGTCTCTGTCTCTCTCCCTCTCTCACTGTGTGCCTCTCTCTGTCTCTCTCACTGTGTCTCTCTCTCTGTCTCTCTCACTGTGTCTCTATCTGTCTTTCTCTCTCTCTCTCTCTCTCTCTCTCTCTCACTGTGTGTGTGTCTCTCTCTCACTGTCTCCCCCTCTCTCTCACTGTCTCCCTCTCTCTCTCGCTCACTGTCTGCCTCTCTCTCTCGCTCACTGTCTCTCTCTCTCACTGTCTCCCTCTCTCTCTCTCTCACTGTCTCCCCCTTTCTCTTTCACTGTCTCCCTCTCTCTCTCTCGCTCACTGTCTCTCTCTCTCTCTCTCTCTCTCTCTCACTGTCTCCCTCTCGCCCTCTCTCTCTCTCTCTGTCTCCCTCTCTCTCTCTCTCACTGTCTCCCTCTCTCTCTCACTGTCTCCCTCTCTCTCTCTCTCACTGTCTCCCTCACTCTCTCTCTCTCTCACTGTCTCCCTCACTCTCTCTCTCACTCCCTCTCTCTCTCTCGCTCACTGTCTCTCTCTCTCTCTCTCTCTCTCTCTCTCACTGTCTCCCTCTCTCCCTGTCTCTCTCTCTCTCTGTCTCTCTCTCTCTCTCTCACTGTCTCCCTCTCTCTCTCTCTCTCTCTCACTGTCTCCCTCTCTCTCTCACTGTCTCCCTCTCTCCCTCTCTCTCTCTCTCTCTCTGTCTCCCTCTCTCTCTCTCTCTCTCTCACTGTCTCCCTCTCTCTCTCTCTCTGTCTCCCTCTCTCTCTCTCTCTCTCTCACTGTCTCCCTCTCTCTCTCTCTCACTGTCTCCCCCTTTCTCTTTCACTGTCTCCCTCTCTCTCTCTCGCTCACTGTCTCTCTCTCTCTCTCTCTCTCACTGTCTCCCTCTCGCCCTCTCTCTCTCTCTCTGTCTCCCTCTCTCTCTCTCTCACTGTCTCCCTCTCTCTCTCACTGTCTCCCTCTCTCTCTCTCTCACTGTCTCCCTCACTCTCTCTCTCTCTCACTGTCTCCCTCACTCTCTCTCTCACTCCCTCTCTCTCTCTCGCTCACTGTCTCTCTCTCTCTCTCTCTCTCTCTCTCTCACTGTCTCCCTCTCTCCCTGTCTCTCTCTCTCTCTGTCTCTCTCTCTCTCTCTCACTGTCTCCCTCTCTCTCTCTCTCTCTCTCACTGTCTCCCTCTCTCTCTCACTGTCTCCCTCTCTCCCTCTCTCTCTCTCTCTCTCTGTCTCCCTCTCTCTCTCTCTCTCTCACTGTCTCCCTCTCTCTCTCTCTCTGTCTCCCTCTCTCTCTCTCTCTCTCTCACTGTCTCCCTCTCTCTCTCTCTCACTCTCTCTTTCTCCCTCTCTCGCTCACTGTCTCCCCCTCTCGCTCACTGTCTCCCTCTCGCTCACTGTCTCCCTCTCTCTCTCTCTCTCACTGTCTCCCTCTCTCTCTATCTCACTGTCTCCCTCTCTCTCTCTCTCACTGTCTCTCTCTCTCTCTCACTGTCTCCCTCTCTCTCTCTCACTGTCTCTCTCTCTCTCTCTCTCGCTCACTCTCTCTCTTGCTCACTGTGCTGCCAGACAGAAAGTGTGCTTCAGAAACTTTCTGATTCTGTCACCGGTGCAAATCTTCACTTTTTTTAAAGATTGAAATAAATGACCTGGAGGGAGAGATTGTCAGAGGGGTGTCCCCGCGATAGAATGGGGCTGAGAAACTAGGCTGGGTCAAGACTCTGGTGCATGAAGAGCTTATGCACTTATTTAAAAATTCTATTTAACAGGCCTTTATCCTGTTATTTCAAATAAAATAAAATATTTATTTTATTTAGAGGGCTGTTTGACCGGGTGGGTGTGCAGCACTATGGTGTCTAGACACTTCTGTTCCCGCACTGTCCGTGTCAGCGATGACCCAGTGGGCAGTCCTTCTCTCGCTCTCTCGACTCAATCCTTCCTCACTTTTCCCCATCGCTCCCCTACATAACAAACAGGAGTCGGCCATTTGGCCCCTTGAGCCCGCTCCACCATTCAATGAGATCACGGCTGATCTTTGACCTCAACTCCATTCTCCCGCCCGATCCCCATATCCCTCGATTCCATTAGCGTCCAAAAATCTATCGATCTCTGTCTTGAATATACTCAGAGACTGAGCCTCCACAGCCCTCTGGGGCAGAGAATTCCAAAGATTCACCACCCTCTGAGTGAAGAAATTCCTCCTCATCTCAGTCCTAAATGGCCGACCCCTTATCCTGAGACTGTGACCCCTGGTTCTAGACTCCCCAGCCCGGGGGAAACATCCTCCCTGCATCTACCCTGTTAATCCCCCTCAGAATGTTGTATGTTTCAATGAGGTCACCTCTCATTCTTCTAAACTCCAGAGAGTATCGGCACATTGAGTCGCCGGTGAGTTATTTCACACAGAGTCTCGATGCTTCAGCAATGAGCAACTCTCATTCATTTTCTGCCCGCAAGGATTTCATAAAACATCAGCAAAGGGACACTGGAATCCACCTCAAGGCTGCGTCACGAGCCCCTCGTGTTGGCAACCTTCTCCAGGACTGTCTGGAGGCTCCGTGACATGAAGGTGAATCTCCTTCACGCTGCAGGCTCGAATACAGCAGAGCAATCACAATATAGTGTGCGGTTCTTCACATGGTCTTTGAACACTTGTCGATTAGTGAGACAAATATTGGAGATGAGGGGTGGGGGGGGGGGGGGGCAGGGGGGAGGGCTGTTTGACCGGGTGGGGCGGTTGGAGGCCGGAGGTCACGTGATGAAACCTCCAGGTTGGGATTGGTGAACCCTTGCAGATGCTTACCTGGGGTCAAACCATCGCGTTACATCGTCACCCCATTCTGTCCGTTACCCGGTCTCAAGCTCCTCCCGGTACTAACTCAAACCCCGCCTCCGGCACATAACTCCGCTCACTCATCATTCACCAGCAACCTCCATCGGGTCTTCATCCCTGCGCATCGCCATTTCAAAATCCTGATTGTAATGCATGCACCGGTGAGGATGCTCAGAGGCTGGTGGAGTGGGAGTGGCTTAGCCAGTCACGTGATGTTCACAAGACTCAATAAAACCCCAGCCAGTTGAGTCTAGTGAACATCACTTAAGGAAGGATATACTAGCTTTGGAGGGGGTACAGAGACGATTCACTCGGCTGATTCCGGAGATGAGGGGGTTACCTTATGATGATAGATTGAGTAGACTGGGTCTTTACTCGTTGGAGTTCAGAAGGATGAGGGGTGATCTTATAGAAACATTTATAATAATGAAAGGGATAGACAAGATAGAGGCAGAGAGGTTGTTTCCACTGGTCGGGGAGACTAGAACTAGGGGGCACAGCCTCAAAATACGGGGGAGCCAATTTAAAACCGAGTTGAGAAGGAATTTCTTCTCCCAGAGGGTTGTGAATCTGTGGAATTCTCTGCCCAAGGAAGCAGTTGAGGCTAGCTCATTGAAGGTATTCAAATCACAGATAGATAGATTTTTAACCAATAAGGGAATTAAGGGTTACGGGGAGCGTGCGGGTAAGTGGAGCTGAGTCCACGGCCAGATCAGCCATGATCTTGTTGAATGGCGGAGCAGGCTCGAGGGGCTAGATGGTCTACTCCTGTTCCTAATTCTTATGTTCTTATGTTCTATCATGTGACTGGCTAAGCCACTCTCAATGCAACAGCTCTACAACTATTTTAAAGTAACGTTAATACAAGTGCCCCCTTATTAAAGGGGCACTAGAACCGACAAATTAACAAATAAAACTTTTTGAACTACGGTCAAATTAAAATTTGGTTGCCGGGGGTGACGATGCACTCCAGTCCCTCCGGCGCCCAGCTCTCACAACAGCTCTACAAACTTGTGAGCTTACATTACACTGATCTTCAAAAATCGCCCCACGGCTTCATGTCTCTTCAACCAACCTCCCACCCCACTCTGATCTCCGGCAGTGTCCCCCTCCCCAATCCACCATTGGTGGCTCCACCTTCCTCCAGCTTGTCCCATTCCTCTGGATTCTACCCATAACCGCACCCCCCCGCCCCGACTCCCCACCATTAAAACTTTCCTTAAAGCCCACCTTCCACAACACTAGAATGATAGAGCACAAGAGGAGGACACTCGGGGGGAGGGAGAGTGAGAGATCGATAGATTTCTGGATATTAAGGGAATCGAGGGATATGGGGATCGGGCGGGAAAGTGGAGTTGAGGTCGAAGATCAGCCAGGATCTTAATGAATGACGGAGCAGGCTCGAGGGGCCGAATGGCCGACTCCTGCTCCTATTTCTTGTGTTGTTTTGTAGGGGAGGGGTGGGGAAGAGCGAGGACAGATTGAGTAGAGAGAGGAGGACCAGGGCCCAAATATTGGAGCAGAGTTTGAGGCAAACACATGAAATGTGGAGCCAATCACACCATTTAACCCCAAGTAGATAGAGAATCAGACCCAGACCCTAGACCTTGCCCCAGAACATACGCCAGACCCTGCCCCAGACCACACACTCTGCCCCTGTCCCCTTGCCCCACACCCTGCCCCCTTGCCCCACACCCTGCCCCCTTGACCCCTTGCCCCACACCCTGCCCCCTTGCCCCACACCCTGCCCCTTGCCCCACACCCTGCCTCCTTGCCCCACACCCTGCCCCTTGCCCCACACCCTGCCCCCTTGCCCCACATCCTGCCCCTTGCCCCACACCCTGTCTCCTTGCCCCACACCCTGCTCCTTGCCCCACACCCTGCCCCACACCCTGTCCCCTTGCCCCACACCCTGCCCCCTTGCCCCACACCCTGCCCCCTTTCCCCACACCCTGCCCCACACCCTGCCCCTTGCCCCACACCCTGCCCCCTTGACCCCTTGCCCCACACCCTGCCCCCTTGCCCCACACCCTGCCCCTTGCCCCACACCCTGCCTCCTTGCCCCACACCCTGCCCCTTGCCCCACACCCTGCCCCCTTGCCCCACACCCTGCCCCTTGCCCCACACCCTGTCTCCTTGCCCCACACCCTGCTCCTTGCCCCACACCCTGCCCCACACCCTGTCCCCTTGCCCCACACCCTGCCCCCTTGCCCCACACCCTGCCCCCTTTCCCCACACCCTGCCCCTTGCCCCACACCCTGCCCCCTTGCCCCACACCCTGCCCCCTTTCCCCACACCCTGCCCCCTTGCCCTAGACCCTGCCCCTTGCCCCACACCCTGCCCCCTTTCCCCCTGCCCCGGCCTGTTACCTGATGTCCTCCAGCAGTTCTGCCTCTTGCTGCTGTTTGTTCTGCACTTTGCACAACTGCTCCGAGAAGCTCAGCTTCACCTCCTGGCCCGCCCGCACCTGGGCAACAAAACAGGCGATTATTGCGTCTCTGCCCCCTGCCCCCTGCCCTGCCCCGGGCTCCGGACCCTGCTCACTGCTCACCTTCCTGGGGGGCGGCTGCATGTTCCCTCCCCGGGCTCCGCTCCCTCTCCCCGGGCTCCGGGCTCTGAGCTCCGGCGCCTCCCACCGCGGAAGCTGCTTTAAAGGGGCCAGTGTCCGGGGGCGGGACCTGGGTCAGAGCGAGAAATGCAACCCAAATACCCAAACCCCCAAACCTCCCAACCCCCCAACCCCCCAAACCTCCCAAACCCCAACCCCACAACCTACCAGACCCCCAAACCTCCCAAACCCCAACCCCACAACCCACCAGACCCCCAAACCCCCAAACGCCAAACCCCCCAAACCTCCCCACCCCCAAATACCCAACCCCCCAAACCTCCCAACCCCCCAAACACCCAAACCTCCCAAACCCCAACCCCACAACCCACCAGACCCCCAAACGCCAAACCCCAACCCACCAGACCCCCAAACTCCCAGACTCCAAACCCCCAAATACCCCAACCCCCCAAATACCCAAACCTCCCAGACCCCCAACCCCCCAAACCCCAACCCCCAACCCACCAGACCCCAAACACCCCAAAACCCCAACCCCCCAGACCCCAAACCTCCCAACCCCCAGACCCCAAAACCCAAACCTCCAGACCCCAAACCCCAAAACCCAAACCCCCAGACCCCAAATCCACAACCCCGAAGCACCCAAACCCCCAAACCCCAAACCCCCCAAACTGCAACCCCTCAAACCCCAGAGAGGGAAACACAGAGGGAGGGGACTGGGAGGGAATGAGGAAGGGAGGGGAGGGAATGGGAGGGAGAGAAGAGAGAGTGAGAGGAGGGAGGGTGAGTGAGGGAGGGGAGAGGGAGGGATTAGAGAGGGCAGGAGGGAGTGGGAGAGGGAGGGAGGGAAGAGGGAGGGAGTGTGGAGGGAGGGAGTGGGAGAGGGGAGAGGGAGGGAGGGAGGGGAGAGGGAAGGAGAGAGAGAGGAGAGTGAGGGAGGGAAAGAAGAATGAGGGGATAAGGAAGGAAGGTGGAGAGGGAGCAGTGAGGAAGGAAATGAGAGAGGGAGGGAAGAGGGGAGTGAGGAGGAAAGGAGGGGAGAAGGAAGGGGAAGAGGGAGTGAGGGAGAGAGTGGGAGAGGGAGGGAGGTGAGCGGGGGGAAGGAGAGAGGGGAGAGGAAGGGAGAGAGGAAGGGAGTGGTGAGGGAAGGATGGACAGTGTGAGGGAGGGAAGGAGTGGAGATGGAGGGAATGTAAAGGGAAGGAGGGAGAGTGAGTGAGGGAGGGAGAGGGAGAGGAGAGTGAGGGAGGGGAGAGGAGGGAGAGGGATGGAGGGAAGAGGGAGCGGGGAGGAGGGAGGGAGGGGAGTGGGAGGGAGTGGACAAGAAGGGAGGTGCAAGGGAGGGAGGGGAGAGGGGCGGTGTGAGAGAGGGAGGGGAAAGTGATGGAGGGAGGCGAGTGTGAGGGAGGGAGTGGGAGAGGGATGGAGGGAGGGAGGAAAGAGGGAGAGGAGGGTGGGAGAAGGGGGAGGGAGGGAGTGGGAGAGGAAGGGAGGGAGGGAGTGGGAGAAGGGGAGAATGAGTGAGGGAGGGAGAGGGGAGTGAGGGATGGAGGGAGGGAGGGGAGAGTGAGGGAGTGAATGGGGAGGGGAGAGGGAGGCAGAGCAGAAGGGGAGGGCGATGAAGGGAGTGGTGAGGCAAGGAGGGAGAGTGAGTGAGGGAGGGAGGGAGTGGAGAGGAAGGGAGGAGGGAGGGGAGAGGGAGGGAGTGAGAGAGGAGGGGAGAGGGAGAGAGTGAGAGAGGGAGTGGAGAGGGAGGGGAGAGTGTGAGAGGGCGGGGAGAGGGAGCGTATAGGGAGGGAGGGAGTGGGAGAGGGAGCTGATAGGGAGGGAGGGAGTGAAGAGAGAGGGATTGGAGAGGGAGGGAGTGGAAGAGGGAGAGGGAGGGAGGGAAGAGGGATGGCGTGTGGAGGGAGTGGGAGAGGGAAGGAGGGGAGAGTGAGGGAGTGTGGAATGAGGGAGAGGGAGGGAGGGGAGAGTGAGGGAGGGAATGGGAGAGGGAGGGAGAGAGGGAGGGAAGAGGGGAGTGAGGAGGGATGGAGGGGAGAAGGAAGGAAGGGGAAGAGGGAGGGAGGGAGTGGGAGAGGGAGGGGAGGAGTGGGTTGAGGGAGGGAGGCAAGCGGGAGGGAGGGGGAAGGAGTGAGGTAAGAGGGAGGGGAGAGAGAGGGTGAGAGGGAGGGGATAGGGAGGGAAGGAGTGGGAGAGGGAGGGGAAAGTGAAAGAGGAAGTGAAGAGGGAGGGAGGGGAGAGGGAGGGAAGGAGTGGGAGAGGAAGGAAAGGGGAGAGGGAGAGAGGGAGTGAGGGGGGAAGAGTGAGGGACAGATGGAATGGGTGAGGGAGAGAGAGTGAGGCAGAGGGAGGGTGGGGGAGAGGGAGGGGGGAGGGAGAGAGGGAGTGAGGGAGGGGAAAGTGAGGGACAGAGGAAATGTGGGAGGGAGAGAGAGTGAGGCAGAGAGGGAGGGTGGGGGAGGGGGAGAGGGAGGGGAGGGGTAGGGAGGGAGTGGGAGAGGGAGGGACGGAGGGGGAGAGAGAGGGAGGGAGGGGGAGAGGCAGAGAGGGAGGGGAGAGTGAGGGAGAGAGGGAATGAGGGAGGGAGAGGGAGTGAGGCGGAGAGGGAGGGAGGGAGTGAGGAAGATGTTATGTATATAATGACTCGAAAGATTTGTTACTGTAAACTCACTCAGGTGTTTACCTGGCTCAACTTTATTCGCGCCCAATGTGTGTAACACATGGTACCAGCTCTTATATACCCGGGCCCACGCACACGCGCGTACAGCCCGATGACCTCCGACAGTGGCGCCCCCTGGTGTCTAATGACCCCAAGCATCAATACATAACAACATCCCCCTTCGAGATCTTAGTGTCACTTTCTTTACAAATTAAGATGGTCTGGGACTTTCTGCTCACGAGTTGATCGTCTCAGTTCAATTCTAGTTCTGGGCGAGTGTTTTGAGTCAGTTATGACTGGAGGCTCAGTAACCGGTCTGATGAGAGTGGTAATGACCCTATCAGAGATTAAAGGTCCAGGTGCAGTAATGACAGCAGAGTCTTCTGATGAATGAACATTGGCTGGTTGGTCACTGACTGCATCTTCCTCAACCGGTTCCCGTTCGTCCGTGTGCCGCAGTTTTATCTGATCAACATGTTTCCTGCATGTTTGCCCATTCTTGAGCACGACAATAAACACTCTGTTACCCTCCTTGGCCGTGACAGTGCCAGCGATCCACTTTGGAACTTGACCATAAACTGCACATAAACCGGATCGTTGACAGAGATGTCACATGACACAGCAGCACGATCATGAAACCATTGCTGATTTTGACGTCTGTTTTCAACATGATCATTCAAATCAGGATGGACAAGAGAAAGCCTGGTCTTGAGATGTCTCTTCATCAGTTCAGCAGGAGAGACCCCGGTAAGCGTCTTGTCCTGTAACTAAGCAATATACATGACAAACAAGTCTGTTGTGAACCCTGAGTTACACGTTTAATATTCTGCTTGACGGTTTGAACAGCACGCCCTGCTTGACCATTAGATGCGGGTTTGAATGGGGCTGACCTCACATACCATTGAGTTTCATGAACTCCTGGAACTCCAGACTTGTGAAGCAAGATCCGTTGTCGCTCACAACAATGTCAGGCAAACCATGAGTAGCAAACATGACACGAGAGCTCTCAATAGTAGCTGTGGACATACTGGATGATATAATTATCCACTTTGAATATGCATCCATCACAACAAAAAACATCTTTCCCAGGAAAGGGCCCACAAAATTGATGTGTATCCTCGACCATGATTTAAATGGCCACGACCAAAGACTCAGCGAAGATTCCGCTGGTACTTTACTGAGCTGCATGCAAGTATTGCACTGGTTGGCATGCAGGTACAGCAGGCGGTTAAGAAAGCAAATGGCATGTTGGCCTTCATAGCGAGGGGATTTGAATACAGGGGCAGGGAGGTGTTGCTACAGTTGTACAGGGCCTTGGTGAGGCCACACCTGGAGTATTGTGTACAGTTTTGGTCTCCTAACTTGAGGAAGGACATTCTTGCTATTGAGGGAGTGCAGCGAAGGTTCACCAGACTGATTCCCGGGATGGCGGGACTGACCTATCAAGAAAGATTGGATCAATTGGGCTTGTATTCACTGGAGTTCAGAAGAATGAGAGGGGACCTCATAGAAACGTTTAAAATTCTGACGGGTTTAGACAGGTTAGATGCAGAAAGAATGTTCCCAATGTTGGAGAAGTCCAGAACCAGGGGTCACAGTCTGAGGATAAGGGGTAAGCCATTTAGGACCGAGATGAGGAGAAACTTCTTCACCCAGAGAGTGGTGAACCTGTGGAATTCTCTACCACAGAAAGTAGTTGAGGCCAATTCACTAAATATATTCAAAAGGGAGTTAGATGAAGTCCTTACTACTCGGGGGATCAAGGGTTATGGCGAGAAAGCAGGAAGGGGGTACTGAAGTTTCATGTTCAGCCATGAACTCATTGAATGGCGGTGCAGGCTAGAAGGGCTGAATGGCCTGCTCCTGCACCTATTTTCTATGTTTCTATGTTTCTATGTTTCTATGGTGCACACATGATTCCAGATCAGAGTCAATTCCAGGCCACCAAACATGAGACCTAGCAATGGCTTTCATCATGACAATGCCAGGATGAGTGCTATGCAGCCCCCCACAAATTTTTCTCTGCCTTTCTTAGGCATAACAACACAATTGCCCCACAGTAGACAATCTGACTGAATGGACAGTTCATCTTTGCGACGGTTGTACGGTTTGGTCTCATCACACATCTCCATAGGTATTGCAGACCAATCACCACTGAAGATACAACGTTTCACAACCGATAAAATAGGATCATGGCTGATCCAGATCCTTATTTGTTGAGGAGTTCCTTCATTCTCGAAAGTGTCCATTACTAACAGTAGATCTGCAGGTTGAGGCGTCTCCATATCTGGTGTTGGCAAAGGCAGATGACTCAATGTATTGGCACAATTCTCCGTGCCAGGTCTATGACAAATAACATAATCATAGGCAGACAATGTCAATGCCCACCTCTGAATGCGGGACAATGCATTGGCATTAATACCTTTGTTTTCCGAAAACAATGAAATGAGTGGCTTGTGATCCATTTCAAGTTCAAAACGAAGACCAAACAGATACTGATGCATCTTTTTGACCCCATATACACAGACCAAAGCTTCTTTTACTACCATGCTGTCAGCTCTTTCCGCTTTTGACAAACTTCTCGAAGCATGCGCAACAGATTGTAGCTTACCTGATTCATTTGCTTGTTGGAGTACATAGCCAACCCCATATGATGAAACATCACAGGCCAATACAAGATGCTTACACGGATCATAATGAACAAGCAACTTGTTCGAACAGAGCAGATTTTTGGCTTTCTCAAAGGCTCTATCTTGAGACACACCCCAGACCCAGTTGTCGCCTTTTCTGAGCAGCACGTGCAGTGGCTCTAGTAAAGTGCTCAATCTGGGTAGGGAATTACCAAAGTAGTTGAGTAGCCCAAGGAATGAACGCAGCTCCGTCACATTCTGAGGTCTGGGTACATTTTTGACGACCTTAGTTTTCGAATCGGTGGGCCTGATGCCATTAGCAGCAATCTTCCTCCCCAGGAATCCAACTTCAGGTGCCATGAAGACGCACTTCGAACGTTTCAGCCTGAGTCTTACTTTGTCCAGACACTGTAGGACTTCTTCAAGATTGTTCAGATGTTGAGCAGTGTCACGACCTGTGACCGGAATGTCATCTTGAAACACGACGATTCTAGGATCAGACTTCAATTGACTCTCCATATTCCGCCTGTTGTAGATGAACAGTCCTTTATGGGTGTTGATGCAGGTGAGTTTCTTCGAAGTGTTGACAAGCTCCTGTGTCATATAGGCCGACGTCAGATCCAGTTTCGTGAACGACTTTCCACCAGCTAGCATGGCGAATGATATGGCTGCAGGCGAGCGAATCCCAAAAGGACGCCTGTTGTAGATGAACAGTCCTTTATGGGTGTTGATGCAGGTGAGTTTCTTCGAAGTGTTGACAAGCTCCTGTGTCATATAGGCCGACGTCAGATCCAGTTTCGTGAACGACTTTCCACCAGCTAGCATGGCGAACAGGTCATCAGCTTTCGGTAACGGGTACTGATCCTGTTTCGAAAATCGGTTAATCATAACCTTGTAGTCTCCACAAATCCTGACAGTGCCATCACTCTTCAACACAGGAACAATAGGACTGGCCCACTCATTAAACTCGACCGGTGATGTGATCCCTTCACGTTGGAGTCTGTCAAGCTCAATTTCGACCTTCTCCCTCATCGTGCAAGGAACAGACCGAGCTTTATGATAGACAGGCCTTGCATCAGAATCCAGGTGAATCTGCACCTTGGCTCCAGTAAAATTGCCAATGCCCATTTCAAACAAAAAAGGAAACTTCTTCAACACTTGAGCACACAAAGTGTCATCCACCGAGGACAACGCTTTGATATCATTCCAGTTCCACTTGATTTTCTCGAGCCAATTCCTGCCAAACAGCGTTGGACCATTGCCTGGGATGATCCATAACGGTAAATCGTGAACCACACCATCATATGACACCTCGACTACTGCACTGCCAATCACCGGTATGAGTTCCTTAGTGTAAGTACGCAACTTGGCACTGACTGGACTCAGCTTAGGCTTCACAGCCTCAGTGTCCCACAGCTTGTCGAATGCCCTTTGGCTCATTATCAATTGACTCGCACCCGTGTCCAGCTCCATCGATACCGGCACGCCATTCAGTTTCACATCAACCATTATCGGTTGGCTCTTTGTTAGGAACGAATACAGGCCATACACTTCTTCCTCGGGTTGTGCCACCGGGCCAGCACTAGACTGGTCTTCATCAGCAATGTGACGAGCAGCAGCACGCTTGCTCAGTTGTGGGCACATTCTCTGAAGATGCCCCACTTTCGAACAGTGGTGAGGCTGATGATTGCCCCCTCCAACGCCAACAGGGTGAAATCGGATTCATACCAGTTGGCGGACTTTGAGCAACTACAGGTTTCACATAAGCAGTCGAGTAGGCCCTGCCGTAAGCAGCTCTGCCAGATGAAGACACAATCTTGTTTACAGTACTCCTCGATGATATCTGCCTTAAATTATCCATCAGTCACCATACATGCCTAGGTAGTCGCGATGGCCTGGCTTAAATCCAGCGTTTCTATAGCCAATAATTTCCAAAGAATCACATCATGGTTGATGCCTGTCACGAAGACATCTCGCAGCATGTCTTCCAACACGTTCCCGAACTTACACGGCTCAGCGAGAGGTCGCAGGTCAGCGACGAATCCCGACACATCCTGGCCCTCAGCACGAACCTGCGTGTAGAAGCGATAGCGTGAGATGGTGATCCCCTCTTTTAGCTTGAGATGGTCACGCACCAGAGCGCACAAATCTCCGTAGGCTTTGTCCGTTGGACGTGTAGGCGAGGCCAAACATTTTTGGACCATAAACGGTGAGGAAAACCGCCCTGCTTCTAACTGCGACACCAGCTCCCTCCATTTTGTTGGCCACGAAATACTGATCCAGGCGGTCAATAAAATCCATCCAATCCTCGCCATCCACGAATTTCGAAGGTGCCCGTTGTGCATGCGAAGGTGCTTAAGTTACCTCGTCACCAAATGTAATGTATATAATGACTCGAAAGACTTGTAAACTCACTCTGGTGTGCACCTGGCTCAACTTTATTCAGGCCTAAAGTGCATGTAACATATGGTACCAGCTCTTATATACCAGGGCCCGCGCACATGCGCATACAGCCCGATGACCTCCGACAGTGGCGCCCCCTGGTGTCTAGTGTCCCCAAGCATCAATACATAACAGAAGGGATGGTGAGGAAGGGAGAGAGTGAGGGGGTGGGAAGGGAGTGAGAGGGATCGTGTGGGAGGGGGAAAAAGAGGGAGGGGAGAGTGAGGGGAGAGGGACGGAGGGGAAAGTGAAGCAGGGAGGGAGGAGGAGAGGGAGGGAGAGAGGGAGTGAGGGGGGATGAAAGGGAGGGAGAGAGTGGAGTGAGGGAGGGAGGGGGAGAGTGGGAGGGATGGGGAGTGAGAGAGGGAGGGAGAGGGAGCGAAAGAGGGAGGATGAGGGGGCGTGAAGCAGAGAGGGAGAGTGAGGGAGGGATTGATGGAGGGAGTGATAGAGGGAAGGTGCGGGAGGGAGTAAGTGAGGGAGAGGGAGGGAAGGGAGGTAGTGGTAATGACGGATGGATAGAGTAAGTGTGGGAGAGGGTGAGTGAGGGGGGAGTGAGGAAGAGAGGGAGGGAGTGAGAGAGGGAGGAAAAAAGGGGAGAGTGAGGGAGAGAGGGAGAGAAGGGGAGGGAGAGAGAGAGAGAGGGAGAGGGAGAGCGAGGGAGAGGGAGGGAGCGGGAGAGAGAGACAGAGGGAGGGGGGGAGAGGGAGGGGGAGGGAAGGGTAGGGGGACAGAGGGCGATGGAGGGGGAGGGAGGGGGACAGAGAGAAACAGAGGGGCAGGTGCAGAGGGAGACGGAGGGCGAGGGCGGGCGAGGGGAACGGAGGGGATGGAGGGGGAGGGAGGGGGTAGGGGACGGGAACGGAGGAGGAGGGGGAGAGAGGGGGAACGGAAAGGGATGGGGATGGAGAGGGGCGGAGGGAGAGGGGGGATGGGGGGAGGGAGGGGGCAGAGGGACAGGGGGAACAGAGGGAGGTGGAGGAGGAGGGTGAGGGAGGGGAGCAGAGGGAGAGGGGGAACAGAGGGAGGTGGAGGGGGAGGGGGAGGGGGAGGGAGGGGGACAGAGGGAGATGGAGGGAGAGGGGGAACAGAGGGAGACGGAAGGGGAGGGGGGACTGAGGGAGACTGAGGGAGAGGGAGGGGGATGGAGGGAGAGGGGGAACAGAGGGAGATGGAGGGGGAGGGAGGAGGAGGGGGATGGAGAGGGGGGAGGGGGAGGGGGGATGGAGGGGGAGGGAGGTGGACAGAGGGAGACGGAGGGAGAGGGGGAACAGAGGGAGGTGGAGGGGGAGGGGAGGGAGGAAGACGGAGGGGACGGAGGGGGAGGGAGAGGGAGGGGGACGGAGGGGGAGGGAGGGGGAACAGAGGGAGACTGAGGGGGAGGGAGGGGGATGGAGGGGGAGAGGGGGGAGGGAGGGGGAAGGGGAGGGGGAACTGAGGGAGACTGAGGGGGAGGGAGGGGGACGGAGGGGGAGGGGGGGAGGGAGGGGGAAGGGGAGGGGGAACTGAGGGAGACTGAGGGGGAGGGAGGGGGACAGAGGGCGACATATAGGGAGGGAGAGGGAGGGGGACAGAGCACAGCACTGGCCCTGGTCTGTCAGCTGCAGGTTAAGCTGTCCAAGCATCAGATGTTGTGCCTGCTCCTGTGACAGTGTCCCGGGTACATTTGCCGAGTGTCCCCCTGCCCTCCAAGACTTGGCACATTTCTCCGTAGTCTGACGGGACCCTGACTCCCTACAACAGCGGCTTTGGCACCAAGCCGGTCTGACTGCAGTTATACCGCCACGTTAGTGGCTGCGAAGTGACAGCGATGCCAGTGTGACATTATCAGTCTGTATCAGGCCCTTTCACAGAACTCCCTCCAGCCCGAGAGTGCTGCATTCACAGCCCGGCAGCATAACTACAACCTATCTGAGTGATATACAGAGAGTGAGGAGGGAGAGTGAGGAGAGAATCATTAACCCTTGCCCCTGGTACCAAGACCTCGCTCTGTCAAGCCCGTGTGGTGGCTGGTGTGCAACGGTCACCCCACGATAAAACAATCCACCCACAGGCATCTTCCACCCTTCAGGATGTAGTTCGGGATCTGGAATATTAGGTCCTTCATTGAAACACCTGGGAACTCATCCCTTTCTGGCGTGGAAGCAAGTCATCCTCGACACGAGGGACGGCCTATGATGATGACATCGACAGACAGAGTGAGAGGCAGAGAGAGAGAAACAATGAAATCGTAGAATCATAGAAATTTACAGCACGGTAGGAGGCCATTCGGCCCATCGTGTCCGTGCCGGCCGACAAAGAGCTTCCCAGCCTAATCCCACTTTCCAGCTCTCGGTCCATAGCCCTGTGGGTTACGGCACTTCAGGTGCACATCCAGGTACTTTTTAAATGTGGTGAGGGTTTCTGCCTCTACCACCCTTTCAGGCCGTGAGTTCCAGACCCCCACACCCCTCTGAGTGAAGAAATTTCCCTCAAATCCCCTCTAAACCTCCCCCCAGTTACTTTAAATCTATGTCCTCTGGTTATTGACCCTCTGCTAAGGGAAACAGGTCCTCCTATCCACTCTCGGCCCCTCATAATTTTATACACCTCAATTAAATCTCCTCTCAGCCTCCTCTGTTCCAAAGAAGGCAATCCCAGCCTATCCAATCTTTGAGGTGAGAGATATGTTAGGAGACAGAAAAATAGTGGGAGAGAGTGACACTTACAGTCCATGAGTAACTATCTGGGAATCAAGCAGAATAAACACAAGAAACAGAACTTGCTATATCGGGAGTGAGGACAAAATCCAGGCTGACACCCAATGCAATACTGAGGGAGTACTGCACTGTCGGAGGGGTAGTACTGAGGGAGCACTGCACTGTCGGAGAGGCAGTACTGAGGGAGCGCTGCACTGTCGGAGGGGCAGTACTGAGGAACCGCCGCACTGTCGGAGAGGCAGTACTGAGGGAGCGCCGCACTGTCGGAGGGGCAGTACTGAGGGAGCACTGCACTGTCGGAGGTGCAGTACTGAGGGAGTGCTGCACTGTCGGAGGGGCAGTACTGAGAGAGCTCTGAACTGTCAGAGGGGCATTTCTGAGGGAGTGCCGCACTGTCAGAGGGGCAGTTCTGAGGGAGCTCTGCAATGTTGGAGGGGCAGTACTGAGGGAGCATTGCACTGTCGGAGGGACAGTTCTGAGGGAACGCTTAACTGTCGGAGGGTATCTGCCTATCTCCATCTTAAATATATTCAATGACCCAGCCTCCACAGCTCTCCGGGGTAGAGAATTCCAAAGATTCACACCCCTCTGAGAGAAAAAATTCCTGCTCATCTCCGTTTTAAATGGACGACCTCTTATTCTGAGACGATGCCTCCTAGTTCTAGATTCCCCCATGAGGGGAAACATCCTCTCTGCATCTACCCTGTCAAGCCCCCTCAGAATCTTATATGTTTCAATCAGATCACCTCTCATTCTTCTAAACTCCAATGAGTAGAGGCCCAACCTACTCAACCTTTCTTCATAAGACAACCCCTTCATCTCCGGAATCAACCGAGTGAACCTTCTCTGACCTGCCTCCAAGTGTATCCTTTATTTAAATACGGAGACCAAAACTGCACGCAGTACTCCAGGTGTGGCCTCACCAATACCCTGTACAGTTGTAGCAGGACTTCTCGGCTTTTATACTCCATCCCCCTTGCAATAAAGGCCAACATTCCATTTGCCTTCCTGATCACTTGCTGTATCTGCATACTAACTTTTTGTGTTTCATGCACAAGGACCTCCAGGTCCCTCTGTACTGCAGAATTTTGTAATCTCTCCCTATTTAAATTATAAATTGCTTTTATTTTTAAATACAATAAAATAAACCTTTCAACATTAGAAGGCTGGGTCTCTTTTCTCTTGAAAAAAAGAAGGCTGAGGGGTGACCTATTTGAGGTCTTTAAAATGATGAAAGGTTTTGATAGAGTGGATACAGAGAGAATGTTTCCACTTGTGGGGAAGAGCAGAACTAGAGGCCATCAATATAAGATAGTCACCCAGAAACCCAATGGGGAATTCAGAAGAAATTTCTTTACTCTCACCAGAGAGCGGTGAGAATGTGGAACTCGCTGCCACAGGGAGGGGTTGAGGCGAATAGTATCGATGTGTTTAAGGGGAAGCTGGATAAACACATGGGGGAGAAGGGAATAGAGGGTTATGCTGATAGATTTAGATGAGGAAAGACAGGAGGAGGCTCGAGTGGAGCATAAACGCCGGCATGGACTGGTTGGGCCGAATGGCCTGTTTCTGTGCCGTATATCCCGTGTAATCCTGTGTATATAATCTCCGTTAGGTTCCCTTCAACCTTCTCTGTTCCGGTAAAAAAATAATTTTAGGTCTCTCTTCAGAACTACAACCTCTCATCCTGGTCCCATTCTTCTGATCATTTATTCATTTATACACTTCAAAAGTACATATAGATTGGGCTAACCAAACTGGTAGCAATACGGTGGAGGAGGATTTCCTGGAGTGTATTAGGGATGGTTTTCTAGACCAATATGTCGAGGAACCAACTAGAGAGCTGGTCATCCTAGACTGGGTGTTGTGTAATGAGAGAGGATTAATTGGCAATCTTGTTGTGCGAGGCCCCTTGGGGAAGAGTGACCATAATATGGTAGAATTCTTTATTAAGATGGAGAGTGACACAGTTAATTCAGAGACTAGGGTCCTGAACTTAAGGAAAGGTAACTCCGATGGTATGAAATGTGAATTGGCCAGAATAGACTGGCAAATGATACTTCAAGGGTTGACGGTGGATAGGCAATGGCAAACATTTATAGATAACATGGATGAACTTCAGCAATTGTACATCCCTGTCTGGAATAAAAATAAAACGGGGAAGGTGGCTCAACCGTGGCTAACAAGGGAAATTAGGGATAGTGTTAAATCCAAGAAAGAGGCATATAAATTGGCCAGAAAAAGCAGAAAACCTGAGGACTGGGAGAAATTTAGAATTCAGCAGAAGAGGACTAAGGGTTTAATTAGGAGGGTGAAAATAGAGTATTAGAGGAAGCTTGCAGGGAACATAAAAACTGACTGCAAAAACTTCTAGAGCTATGTGAAGAGAAAAAGATTAGTGAAGACAAACATAGGTCCCTTGCAGTCGGAGTCTGGTGAATTTATAATGGGGAACAAAGAAATGGCAGACCAATTGAACAAATACTTTGGTTCTGTCTTCACGAAGGAAGACACAAATAACCTTCCGGAAGTACTAGGGGACCGAGGGTCTAGTGAGAAGGAGGAACTGAAGGAAATCCTTATTAGTTAGGAAATTGTGTTAGGGAAATTGATGGGATTGAAGGCCGATAAATCCCCAGGGCCTGATAGTCTGATTCCCAGAGTCCTTAAGGAAGTGGCCCTAGAAATAATGGATGCATTGGTGATCATTTTCCAACAGTCTATCGACTCTGGATCGGTTCCTGTGGACTGGAGGGTAGCTAATGTAACACCACTTTTAAAAAAAGGAGGGAGAGAGAAAACGGGTAATTATAGACTGGTTAGCCTGACATCGGTGGTGGGAAAAATGTTGGAATCAATTATTAAAGATGCAATAGCAGCGCGTTTGGAAAGCAGTGATCGGTCTAAGTCAGCATGGATTTATGAAAGGGAAATCATGCTTGTCAAATCTTCTAGAATTTTTTGAGGATGTAACTAATAGAGTGGACAAGGGAAAACCAGTGGATGTTGGCATGTATTCAACCAGCATTGTAACCCATGTATAATCTGACCTAAGTTGTACACTGTGAGAACACTGACCACTAGGTGGGAGACACTCCTAACCTGGACCTTCAGGTATAAAAGGGGAAGCTCCACCCACCTTCATCACTTGATGCAAAGGAATAAAGGACAGGTCACAGACTGACCTTCTCTCAAGCATGGGCCTCATGTGCATTTATACTGTGTAGTAAGGACGTATCTCCTCCCTTTGGTTCCGGTGTTCGGTCACCTGTGGTGGAGTGAACTCTATATCGTGTTCTTCCTCTGCTTCTTCTATGGGGTTGCTGAACCTCCTTTTCGTTTGATCCATGTGTTTACGGCAGATTTGTCCATTGGTAAGTTTAACTACCAGAATCCTATTTCCCTCTTTGGCAACTAAAGTGCCTGCGAGCCATTTGGGCCCTGCAGCGTAGTTGAGGACAAAAACAGGATCATTTACATCAATACATCGCGCCCTTGCATTCCTGTCATGGTAGTCATATTGTGACTGGCGCCTGCTCTCAACAATTTCTTTCATGGTGGGGTGTACAAGGGATAACAAGGTTTTGAGCGTCCTTTTCATTAGCAGCTCTGCGGGTGGAACCCCTGTGAGCGAGTGTGGTCGGGATCTATAGGCCAACAGGAGGCGTGATAAGCGGCTTTGTAGGGAACCCCCTTGGATTCTGAGCATCCCCTGTTTGATTATCTGCACTGCTCGTTCTGCCTGGCCGTTTGAGGCCGGCTTGAACGGTGCCGTTCTAACATGGTTAATTCCATTGCCTGCCATGAAGTCCTGGAATTCAGTGCTTGTGAAGCACGGGTCATTGTCGCTGACCAAGATGTCCGGTAGACCGTGGGCGGCGAACATTGCCCGTAGACTTTCTACCTTGGCAGAGGCTGTGCTTGAATTTAAAATGACACACTCGATCCATTTGGAGTAGGCGTCTAATACAACCAAAAACATTTTCCCCATGAAAGGACCTGCGTAGTCCACATGGATGCGTGTCCAAGGCTTGGCGGGCGAGGACCAGGGGCTAAGGGGGGCTTCCCTGGGTGCATTGCCCAGCTGGGCACACATGTTGCACCTGCGAATACAAAGTTCCAGATCTGAGTCTATCTCTGGCCACCAAACGTGTGACCTGGCAATTGCCTTCATCGTGACAATGCCCGGGTGCTCATTGTGGAGTTCTCTGATGAACACCTCTCTGCCCATCTGGGGCATGACTACACGGTTTCCCCACAGTAGGCAATCAGCCTGAATCGAGAGTTCATCCCTGCGCCTTGAAATGGTTTAAATTCCTCAGGGCATGCCCTGTACGTGGCTGCCAAGTCCCCATTCAGGACACATTTCTTGACTAAAGACAATAGCGGGTCTCTATTTGTCCAGACTTTAATCTGACGGGCTGTCACGGGTGAGCCTTCGCTTCTGAAAGCTTCAACAGCCATGACCATCTCAGCACCATGCTCGGTAGCCCCCTCGGTGGTGGCTAGTGGGAGCCTGCTGAGTGCATCGGCGCAGTTTTCGGTGCCCGGTCTGTGCCGAATTGTATAGTCATAGGCGGCTAACGTGAGTGCCCACCTCTGTATGCGGGCCGATGCGTTTGCATTTATGGCCTTGTTGTCGGTCAAAAGGGACGTTAGGGATTTGTGATCTGTCTCCAGCTCAAATTTCCTGCCAAACAGGTACTGGTGCATTTTCTTTACAGCATATACACATGCGAGCGCCTCCTTTTCTACCATCCCATAACCCCTTTCTGCCTGGGACAGACTCCTGGAGGCATAAGCTACCGGCTGTAACTGACCCTTGGCATTGACATGCTGCAACACACACCCGACACCATAGGACGACGCATCGCACGTTAACACAAGTTTCTTACACGAGTCATATAGCGTTAACAGATTGTTGGAACATAACAAATTGCGTGCTCTATTAAAAACCCTTTCCTGGCTGACCCCCCAGACCCATTTGCGACCTTTGCGTAGGAGCACGTGTAGCGGCTCTAGCAGCGTGCTCAATTTGGGAAGAAAGTTACCAAAATAGTTCAGGAGCCCCAGGAACGAACGAAGCTCCGTCGTGTTACGGGGTCTGGGTGCTCTTTGGATCGCTTCCGTCTTGGATGCAGTAGGGCTGATCCCGCCTGCTGCTACCCTCATTCCCAGGAATTCTACCTCTGGAGCTAAGAAGACGCACTTCGCCTTTTTCAGTCGCAGACCTACCCGGTCCAGTCTGTGTAGCACCTCCTCCAGGTTGTGGAGATGTTCTTCAGTATCGTAACCCGTGATGAGGATGTCGTCCTGAAAAACCATCATCCCTGGAATCGATTTGAGGAGGCTTTCCATATTTCGTTGGAAGATCGCGGCGGCCGAGCGAATCCCAAACGGACATCTGTTGTACTCAAACAACCCCTTGTGTGTCGTGATGGTGGTCAGCTTCTTCGACTCACTCGCCAGCTCCTGGGTCATGTAAGCTGAGGTCAGGTCCAATTTTGAAAAAAGTTTGCCACCGGATAGCGTCGCAAAGAGGTCCTCCGCTCTCGGTAGCGGGTACTGGTCTTGGAGTGACACCCGATTGATGGTGGCCTTGTAATCGCCACATATCCTGACCGACCCATCCGCCTTGAGCACCGGCACAATCGGGCTCGCCCAGTCACTGAATTCGACTGGCGAGATGATGCCTTCCCTCAGCAGGCGGTCCAATTCGCCTTCTATCTCTTCCCGCATCACGTACGGCACCGCTCTGGCCTTGTGGTGTACTGGCCTGGCGTCTGGGTTCATGTGAATCACTACCTTGGTCCCCATGAAAGTGCCAATGCCGGGTTGAAATAATGAGTCAAATTTGTCCAGGACCTGTGAGCATGATACTCGCTCCACAGAGGAAATTGCATTGACATCGCCCCATTTCCAGTTCATGACAGCAAGCCAACTCCTCCCCAGTAGTGCGGGACCGTCCCCCGGGACAATCCAGAGTGGCAACCTGTTCTCTGAATCTTTGTGGGTCACGACTACCGTGGCGCTGCCTAGCACCGGAATGATCTGCTTTGTGTAAGTCCGTAGCTGTGCGTCAATCGGCGATAATTTTGGCCTCCTGGCCTTGGACGCGCACAACATTTCGAACTGTTTGATACCCATCAGGGACTGGCTGGCCCCCGTGTCTAGCTCCATTGATACTGGGATGCCATTGAGGAGCACTTTCATCATTATCGGTGGCGTCCTGGTGTATGAACTGTATACGTGCTCCACATGAACTCGCTGAACTTCAGCTTCCAGCAATTTCCCCCAGCGTTCACTTCTGCAATTTCTGCAGGTATTTTGCTCATCTCTGCAAACTCCGGCTGAATGTATGCCTCCATGCCTCCAGCATGAGCTGTTGTTTGAAACAAAAGGTCCCTTGCCAGTCGATCGTCCCTGACTGCCCCTGTTATTGTCCTTGAGTGCACCATTAACAGGTGTTGATGGCCCCATTACTAGCCGCATTGTCCCTTGCAATGGCGTGAATCGCTGTTCAGCTTGCCATTGTCTCTGTCGAACTCCCCCTCTGGGTTCGACTACATGTTGGGGCATGCCTGACTGCCCTTGTCTGCCTGGAGAACTGTGTGCTGCTTTAACAATGTTGAATCTCTGTCCCAACCATTCCTTAACACAGTACCTCTTGTCTGTTCTGCTAGAGGCCATGCTCGCATGGTTTAAATCCCAGTTTCTTGTCGCCATTGATAGGTATAAATGCACATGAGGCCCATGCTTGAGAGAAGATCAGTCTGTGACCTGTCCTTTATTCCTTTGCATCAAGTGATGAAGGTGGGTGTAGCTTCCCCTTTTATACCTGAAGGTCCAGGTTAGGAGTGTCTCCCACCTAGTGGTCAGTGTTCTCACAGTGTACAACTTAGGTCAGTTTATACATGGGTTACAATGCTGGTTGAATACATGACAGATGTGGTGTATTTGGATTTTCAAAAGGCATTTGACAAGTGGTGTGCAAAATTAAAGCACATGGTATTGGGGATAATGTATTGATGTGGATAGAGAACTGGTTGGCAGACAGGAAGCAGAGAGTTGGGATAACCGGGCCCTTTTCAAAATGGCAGGCAGTGACTAGTGGGGTGCCGCAGGGCTCAGTGCTGGGACCCCAGCTATTTACAATATACATCAATGATTCAGATGAAGGAATTGAATGTAATATCTCCAAATTTGCAGATGACACTAAGCTGGGTGGCGGTGTGAGCTGTGAGGGGGATGCTAAGAGCTGCAGGGTGACTTGGACAGGTTAGATGAGTGGGCAAATGCATGGCAGATGCAGTATAATGTGGATAAATGTGAGGTTATCCACTTTGGTGGCAAAAACATGAAGGCAGAATATTATCTGAATGGCGGCAGATTAGGAAAAGGGGAGGTGCAACGAGACCTGGGTGTTATGGTACATCAGTCATTGAAAGTTGGCATGCAGGTACAGCAGGCAGTGAAGAAGGCAAATGGTATGTTGGCCTTCATTGCGAGAGGATTTGAATATAGGAGCAGGGAGGTCTTACTGCAGTTGTACAGGGCCTTGGTGAGGCCTCACCTGGAATATTGTGTTCAGTTTTGGTCTCCTAATCTGAGGAAGGACGTTCTTGCTATTGAGGGAGTACAGCGAAGGTTCACCAGACTGATTCCTGGGATGGCAGGACTGACATATGAGGAGAGACTGGATTGACTGGGCCTGTATTTACTGGAGTTTAGAAGAATGAGAGGGGATCTCATAGAAACATATAAAATTCTGACGGGACAGGACAAGTTAGATGCAGGAAGAATGTTCCCGGTGTTGGGGAAATCCAAAACCAGGGGTCACAGTCTAAGGATAAGGGCTAAGCCATTTAGGACCGAGATGAGGAGAAACTTCTTCACCCAGAGAGTGGTGAACCTGTGGAATTGTCTGCCGCAGAAGGTTGTTGATGCCAGTTTGTTGGATATATTCAAGAGGGAGTTAGATGTGGCCCTTATGGCTAAGGGGATCAAAGGGTATGGAGAGAAAGCAGGAAAGGGGGACTGAGGGAATGATCAGCCATGATCATATTGAATGACGGTGCCGGCTCGAAGGGCCGAATGGCCTGCTCCTGCACCTAGTTTCTATGTTTCTATGTTTCTATTTGAAGCGCTTTGCGACGTCCTGAAGTTGTGAAAGATGCTGTCGAAATGTAATTCTTTCTTTCTTTAATCTGAATGGACCTTGTGATGTGGTGAAGTCCCATCAGCAGGAATGTTTACCCGTCAGCTATGGCTAACATAGAAACATAGAAAATAGGTGCAGGAGTCGGCCATTCGGCCCTTCTAGCCTGCATCGCCATTCAATGAGTTCATGGCTGAACATGCAACTTCAGTACCCCATTCCTGCTTTCTTGCCATACCCCTTGATCCCCCGAGTAGTAAGGACTACATCTAACTCCTTTTTGAATATATTTAGTGAATTGGCCTCAACAACTTTCTGTGGTAGAGAATTCCACAGGTTCACCACTCTCTGGGTGAAGAAGTTCCTCCGCATCTCGGTCCTAAATGGCTTACCCCTTATCCTCAGACTGTGACCCCTGGTTCTGGACTTCCCCAACATTGGGAACATTCTTCCTGCATCTAATCTGTCTAAACCCGTCAGAATTTTAAAAGTTTCTATGAGATCCCCTCTCATTCTTCTGAACTCCAGTGAATACAAGCCCAGTTGATCCAGTCTTTCTTGATATGTCAGTCCCGCCATCCCGGCTAAGCTGATCCTGAGGTGTGTGATCAACTCAAATAAAGTTACTGAAACTTTCTCTTACTAAACTCTCACTGTAAACTTGCCCAGGTTAGTAAAAAGGCTTTTTTTCCCCCTTAATTTTATAAACCGAGTGAAATGTGCCCTGTGTTCACTCCCCAAGTCCTGAGAGTATTTCAGTAGCGTGACTAACTCCGGGAAAGGGTGAATTTGTGTGTTGAGGAATTCACTTCACAAATGATTAGGTTAATGGTGGGGTGAGATCATTTCATATTTGGGATACCTAGCGAGCGTTCATACTGTATTGCTCGAAGCTAACATTGTTCCTGTTCATTGCTTCCTGCCTGATCCCATGACCTACTTTGTTGACCCACCTGCTGATGACCTGAGTAATCGCGTAACGTCTGACCTGTGAAGTCAGCAGTGTTTTAAAATTCATTCTCGGGACATGGGCGTCGTTGGCAAGGTTGGTATTTATGGGCGATCCCGAGTAATCCATGGAAGGTCGGGGTGGGCTGCGTTCTTGCAGCGGGTTTGATACAAACTGAGTCTCTCGCTCAGCCACTTCAGAGGGCTGTTAAAAACCAATCACGTTGGCGTGGGTCTGGAGTCACCTATAGGCCCAGACCGGGTAAGGGCGGCAGGTTTCCTTCCCGAAAGGGACATTCGTGAACCAGATGAATTTTTAACGACAATCCAACAGCTTCGTGGGCACCTTTTATTCGAGGATTGAAAAACAAAAGAAAAACGTGCATTTTGTATAGCGCCTTTCACGACCACCGGACCGTCTCAAAGTGCTTTACAGCCAATGAAGTACTTTTGGAGTGTAGTCGCTGTTGTAATGTAGGGAAACGCGGCAGCCAATTTGCGCACAGCAAGCTCCCACAAACAGCAATATGATAATGACCAGATCACCTGTTTTTTTGTTATGTTGATTGAGGGATAAATATTGGTCCCAGGACACCGGGGAAACCTCCCCTGCTCTTCTTCGAAAGAATGCTGTGGGATCTTTCACGTCCACCTGAGAGAGCAGACAGGGCCTCAGTTTAACGTCGCATCCAAAAGACAGCACCTCCAACAGTGCGGTGCTCCCTCAGCACTGCGCTGGGAGTATCAGCCGAGATTTTTGTGCTCAAGTTGTTGGAGTGGGACTTGAACCCACAACCTCTGAGCCACAGCTGACACTTTTAGTGGATTATTAGCCTAATCCTCGGGATTACTAGTCCAGTAACATAACCACCAGACTACTATACTCCATGAGGCAGCTGGAAAGGGATTGAGTATTGTTGCGATTGGCAATGCGTATTCGACATGGATTTGTTGGGCTGAAGGGCCTGTTTCTGTGCGTACTGAGATCACAAATGCTCCTTGAACTATTTGTAACGGATCCCAGGGGAGGGCAGCCTAGTGCTTCTGGTACTGGACTGCCAATCCCGAGAACCGTGAGTTCAAATCCCACCAGAGCAACATTGTGAAATTAAATTCAATACATTTGGCTTGGTATGGTTCACAAGCCACAGGCAACTCTAACTTAGGGGGCATAGATTTAAAGTCATTGGTAAGAGGGGATTTGAGGGGAAATGTCTTCACCCAGAGGGTGGTGGGGGTCTGGAACTCACGGCCTGAAAGGGTGGTAGAGGCAGAAACCCTCACCACATTTAAAAAATACTTGGATGTGCACTTGAAGTGCCGTAACCTACAGGGCTACGGACCCAGAGCAGGAAAGTGGGATTAGGCTGGGTAGCTCTTCTGCGCAGCAAATTTCTATGACACTGTTTTGGCCACATGCACTAATTTTATTAGAAAACCCCTCACACACAATATAGGGAAATGTACGTCACGGGAGTGTCTTTACTGAACAAGCATCCATTGCCATTCAGTATCAAAAAACACTTACACACCTTTTTTTCCTCTTCCCGTTTTACCAACCAATGCACAGCAAGGTTAAAGTTCACACGAACATGCCATGCAATTATGAGGATTGAGATCACACGCCTGACCGTGGCGTCTATTACTCATTTGTTATTTACGACTCAGAAATGCAATTAGCCACTTCTGGATTCCCAATTAGCCACATGTGGCTGGTGACAAAGGTGATGGAAAACACTGGCCCACATGTGACCCCAAATGGCCCCCGGGAGCAACTCGAAATAGGCAACACACACACACACACACACACACACACACACACACACACACACACTCACACACACACACACACACACACATACACTCACACACACACAAACACACTCACACACACACAAACACACACACTCATTCACACACACATACACTCATTCACACACACACACACTCATTCACACACACACACTCACACACACACACTCACACACACACAAACGCACTCACACACACACAAACACACACACTCATTCACACACACACACACACTCATTCACACACACACACACACACTCATTCACACACACACACACACACTCATTCACACACACACACACACACACACTCATTCACACACACACACACACACTCATTCTCACACACACACACACACACTCATTCACACACACACACACACTCACACACACACACACACAAACACACTCACACACACACACTCATTCACACACACACACACACACACACTCATTCACACACACACACACACACTCATTCACACACACACACACACACTCATTCACACACACACACACACAAACACACTCACACACACACACTCATTCACACACATTCACACACTCACACTCACACACACATACACACAAACGCACCCACACACACACATACACACACACACTCATTCACACACATTCACACACTCACACACACACACATACGAAGGAGAACTGAAGTCAGCCAGGGCTACAGCTCCCGGTCACGCTCCACTAATCAAGTTCAGAGAAGGTTCACTCGGGTGATTCCTGAGATGAAGGAGTTGTCATATGAAGAAAGGTTGAGCAGGTTGGGCCTATACTCATTGGAGTTTAGAAGAATGAGAGGTGATCTTATTGAAAGGTATAAGGTTCTGAGGGGGCTTGACAGGGTAGATGCAGAGAGGATGCTCCCCTCGTGGGGGAGACTAGAACTAGGGGGCATCGTTTCAGAATAAGATGTCGCCCATTTAAAACGGAAATGAGTTTTCCTCGCTTTCCCTCACTTTCCCTCAATATCCCTCACTTTCCCTCGGTTTCCCCCTCCCTTCGTTTCCTCCTTCCTCAGTGTCTCTCACTTTCCTCCTGGTTTCCCCCACCCTCAGTTTCTCCCTCCCTCGGTTTCCCCCTCCCTCGGTTTCCCTCAGTTTCCCCCACTCTCGCTTTCCCTCTCCCTTGGTTGCCCCCTCCCTCGGTCCCCCTCTCCCTTGGTTGCCCCTTCCCTCGGTTTCCCCCTCCCTCGGTTTCCCTCAGTTTCCCCCTCCCTCGGTTGCCCCCTCCCCTGGTTTCCCCCTCCCTCGGTTTCCCTCTCCCTCGGTTTCCCTCTCCCTCGGTTTCCCCCTCCCTCGGTTTCCCTCTCCCTCGGTTTCCCCCTCCCTCGGTTTCCCCCTCCCTCGGTTTCCCCTGGTTGCCCCCTCCCCCGGTTTCCCCCTCCCTCGGTTTCCCCCTCCCTCGGTTCCCTCCTCCCTCGGTTTCCCCCTCCCCCGGTTTCCCTCTCCCTCGGTTTCCCCCTCCCCCGGTTTCCCCCTCCCCCGGTTTCCCTCTCCCTCGGTTTCCCCCTCCCCCGGTTTCCCCCTCCCTCGGTTTCCCCTACCCCCGGTTTCCCACCCTCCCTGCTCACAGATGGCCCCCTGGTTCGTGGAACTTGTCGCACAACATCTACTGGTGCGAAACCAGGAACAAAGATACTGAGCGCCAGCAGACCTGAGACTTCCAGTGTAACTGCACGAACAGTTGTAGACATCATGCAATCACATGTCATGTGATTGGGCATCACATGGTCATGCACCATGTGGTCAGAGTGTCACATGATGAAACAACAACAACTTGTATTTATATAGCGTATTTAACATCGTAAAACATCCCCAGGTGCTTCACAGGAGTGTTATGAGACAAAAAAATTTGACACTGAGCCGCATAAGTAGAAATTAGGGCAGGTGACTGTAATGTCTATAAGCTTGTAATGTTTGTAGCTCCACACTGTGGATGTGGACATATTGTGTACTGCAAGTGCAGAGTTAATAATAAACAGAACCAGGCAGATTCCAGAGGCTTCCGAGAGAGCTGCCTGCCATGTTAGGAGCTGTGTGCGCTGTGCTCTGTGAATATGTCACATTTGGCGCCGAGATGGGATTTTTCGGATGATTTAAAGCTTAAATTTTGTTGGGGAAGGATTCAGCCAGCCGACAGAGAGACTTTGGAAGTTTCTGTCTTTGGAAAAAAGCTACAAAAATCCGAGGTAAAATACAGCACACGGTGTGAACAGCTAGAGATTAAAATGGCAGGTGTAATCGGACATTTGGGGGAATATAGACACGACCTGGAACTTCTTAAAGCGTATGTGGATCGGCTAGAAATGTATTTCACTGGATTATGGATTAACATAATCGTAGATCCAGACAATGCAGTCCAGAACCGGGCTGTGTTGGAACGTATTGGAGGCGGGTCCGGCATTGTACGAAACCCTTGTAAATCTGCTTGTACCCGACAAGCCAAAGGACACAACGCTTAAAGAGATTTTAATGAAGCTGGAGCAGCACTATAACCCCAAACCATTAGAAATTGCTGAAAGCTATAATTTCAGGATTCGGAATCAAAAGGCTGATGAGAGTATCAGTGATTACATTGTAGCATTAAAAAAGCTATCGATGCACTGTAATTTTGGAAACTTTCAAAACCGAGCATTACGGGATCATTTTGTTTGTGGGGTGAAAAATGATGCAATCAGAAGGAAGTTATTGACGACGGATGACTTGACTTTTGAGATTGCTTGTCAGACAGCGAGGTCGATGGGCATGGCCGAACAATATTCCCGAGAATTAAATAATGATTACGGTCGTCAGTCAATCGAGGTAAATCACCTGCAGGTTCAAAGTATAAGATGGTGGGGGCCCAAAGTCTCAGAAACTGGAAATTCTAACAGCATCGAAGTCATGCTATAGGTGCCTGGGACAACACATTGCTCAAAGTTGTCCATACATGAAGGCAGAGTGTTTCTTCTGCAGAAAGATTGGGCATTTTGCGAAGGCATGCCGACTGAAGGGTAAACCCGTTTTTAAAGCTATGAGTTCAGCGTTCAAAGCTATGAGTAGAAATCCAAAGAGACTTCATAGCATGGAAGAACAACAACAGGACGAGGAGATGTTAGAGTTACACATCATCAGGAGCACGAGGTTAACGGACAGTGATTCGGAAAGCATCAAAATCCACATAGATGTTGCGGGATTCAAGATACCAATGGAAATTGACACGGAAGCCTCCGTGAGTGTAGTACCAGAGTCACTGTACCTCGACAAATTGCGTGATTTCCAACTGGAGAAATCCAAGATAGAGCTGCGAGGCTACTCGGGAGAGAAAATTCCTGTGGTAGGTCGTATCACCGTACTGGTGAAATATAAAGATCAATTTCAGAACTTGCCTCTAATAGTAGTGAAAGGAGACAAGTCTGCCTTACTAGGAAGAAATTGGTTGAGCTCACTGAAGCTGGATTGGAGTAAGATTTTCTGTGTGGAAGCGAGATTTTCATCAACGGATGAGGTTATCAAGCGGTATCCGAAGGTGTTCTGTGAAATGGGCAGTCCGATCCAAGGCTTCAAGGCGAGTGTCAGGGTACAGAAGGACGCGAGATCGGTTTACTACAAGCCATGTTCCGTACCATATGCACTCAAGGAGAAAGTTGAGCAAGAACTCAAAAGACTGGAGACTGAGAACATTATTTGTAAGATAGATCGATGTAATTGGGCTACACCCATTGTTCTTGTACCTAAGTCCGATGGTAAGGTAAGATTGTGTGGTGATTATAAAGTAACCGTAAACCAGGTTCTAGAGGGTAATGTCCCAATACATTGCCGAATATAGAAGATTTGTTCACAACACTGACAGGTGGTCAGATCTTCTCAAAACTGGATCTTACGAATGCCTACTTACAGCTTGAACTAGATGAGGAGTCCAAGTCATGTTTGACTATAAATACTCATCTAGGCCTATAACATTTT